>NW_027009330.1:0-48011 GCF_036934945.1 Oncorhynchus masou masou | reverse complement strand
AGTGATAGTGTTAGTGTTAGTGATAGTGTTAGTGATAGTGTTAGTGATAGTGTTAGTGTTGTTATATAATGTTAGTGTTAGTGTTAGTGATAATGTTAGTGTTAGTGTTAGTGATAGTGTTAGTGTTAGTGTTAGTGATAGTGATGTGTTAGTGTTAGTGATAGTGTTAGTGATGTGTTAGTGTTAGTGATAGTGTTAGTGTTAGTGTTAGTGTAGTGTTAGTGACAGTGTTAGTGTTAGTGATAGTGTTGATAGTGATAGTGTTAGTGTTAGTGATAGTGTTAGTGATAGTGTTAGTGATAGTGTTAGTGTTAGTGTTAGTGATGGTTATGGTGTTAGTGATAGTGTTAGTGATAGTGTTAGTGTAGTGTTAGTGTTAGTGTTAGTGATAGTGTTAGTGATAGTGTTAGTGTTAGTGATAGTGTTAGTGTTATAGTGTTAGTGTTAGTGATGGTGGTGTTAGTGTTAGTGTTGGCGATAGTGTTAGTGATAGTGTTAGTGTTGGTGTTGTGTTAGTGTTAGTGATGCCAGCGTTACAGTGATAGTGTTAGTGATAGTGCCAGGTGTTGGTGTTAGTGACGGTGATAGTGATAGTGTTGATGGCGTGTTAGTGTTAGTGTTAGTGATAGTGATAGTGTTAGTGATAGTGTTGGTGTTGGTGATGGTGTTAGTGTGATGTTGGTGATGGTGTTGGTGATGGTGTGTAGTGTTGGTGACAGCGTGTTAGTGATGGTGATAGTGATAGTGTTAGTGTAGTGTTATGATAGTGTAGTGTTATTTAGTGATAGTGATAGTATAGTGTTGTGTGATAGTGATGTGTTGGTGATAGTGTTAGAGAGTGTTAGGTGTTAGTGTAGAGATAGTGTTAGTGATAGTGATAGTGTTAGTGATAGTGATAGTGTTAGTGTTAGTGATAGTGTTATGTTAGTGATAGTGATAGTGTTAGTGATGTGATAGTGTTAGTGATAGTGATAGTGTTAGTGATGGTTTGCGCCAGTGATTTTAGTGTTAGTGTTAGTGATAGTGATAGTGTTAGTGATAGTGATAGTGTTAGTGATAGTGTTAATGTTAGTGATAGTGTTAGTGATAGTGCTAGTGTTAGTGATAGTGATAGTGTTGTGTAGTGTTAGTGTTAGTGTTAGTGATAGTGAAAGTGTTAATGTAGTGCTAGTGTTAGTGATAGTGTTAGTGATAGTGTTAGTGATAGTGTTAGTGATAGTGATAGTGTTAGTGATAGTGTTAGTGTTAGTGATAGTGTTAGTGATAGTGGTAGTGTTGGTAGTGATAGTGTTACTGATAGTGTTAGTGTTAGTGTTAGGTGTTAGGGATAGTGATAGTGTAGTGTTAGTGTTAGTGTTAGTGATAGTGAAAGTGTTAATGTAGTGCTAGTGTTAGTGATAGTGTTAGTGATAGTGTTAGTGATAGTGATAGTGTTAGTGATAGTGTTAGTGATAGTGTTAGTGATAGTGATAGTGTTAGTGATAGTGTTACTGATAGTGATAGTGTAGTGTTAGTGTAGTGTTAGTGATAGAGTAGTGTAGTAACTCACCATGCACTATCGACCTGAGGTCTAGAACAGGATTCTAAAGGATTTCGGAACTCTAGGTCTGACGGTTCTTTTTTAGCTCGAACAAAGCTAACTATTGGAGGCACTGTCAGTCTCTACACACCCCAATACGTCCCTCCATCCAATTTGTGTATCTGTGTGATTTATTTTTCCTTTGAATTTTTATGGGAAAAATGACTGATTTACAGTTCATGGGGGTTGCCTAATCACACATATGAAGTTTGGACAGATCTGATTTTTTTAACCCTTCCAAACAGCCCCTGAGACACCAATTATGGCACTTCCGGTTGGCACAGGAAGCTATAAATACACACATGTCTTGATTGACATAGAAACCTACGGAATCCTGAGTTTTAAGTCTTTAAGTTGAGAATTGACTGATCTACACAGGGTTGAATAATGCAGAGTCATTTCCACCTTTGGAGGTGATGTACATCCAAATACCTTTTGGGTCAATTTAACCACTTCCGGTTGCTCCAGGAAGCTTAGAATCGACACAGGTAGACCTCATAGTGGTCTGATGGAATGTCATAGAAGACAGGTTCATACAGCATTCATAACCCATATAGACTCCAGGTTGTATTTAGGGGAGCAGGCAATGTATTCCTATGGGGAGAGAAGTCAATGCACACTTTTTTTATGTAAACACCTTCTTTTAACTGTGAAGGGTTAATGTCACACGGTCAAGGGATTAGGCTTGCACAGATCGGGAGGACCTTAGGAACAGTCCTGTGTTTGAATTGTCCTTCTAAACCTAACGGTTCCGCCGCTGTCACCCAAAATCAAATGACATTGTGGTGCAGGCTTCATTGTGGGCCTATTTTTCTCATGGTCGCTGCGCTCAGACCGAGCGAGCTACGGTCAAGCGGGCGCCTCGTTGGACTCGGCACGGCCTTGGGATTATGTTTATGCCATTGCCTGCTCTCTGTGTCTTTAAACACCGTGCTTTGTCACTCCATCCTTGCTGTGTGTGTGTGTGAGTGCTTTTCTTTGACATCTGTTGGGAGAAAAGAGTGATTTTACAGTTCAGGAGGGTTGCCTAATCACATATGAAGTTTTGAAAAGATCTGACCTTTTTAACCCTTGGATACAGCCACTATGACACCATTTAAGGCACTTCCTGTTGGCACAGGAAGCTATAAATAAACTCATATCGTCATTGGGGTATGCCTTTACAGAATCCTGAGTTTTAAGTCTTTACGTTAAGAACTGAGTTATTTACGGAGGGTTTAGTGAGTGTGTGTTACTTCAGAAAATCATAGAAAATCACAGAAATGTCGCAGAGCTCCGCAGCACACCTTAAAAATATTCGTATGAACACCCTGCAACTGGATCTGTAACCGTTGAAAAAAAAAACCCACCTATATCTGAACATCACAAACTGGTCATCGTACGATTTCTCTTAAATGACGATAGATAAATGGATGATTTTTTTTTATTGACACCGGAGGCTCCTTGACTTTGACGTGAAGTGAAAAAATCATTTCTCTATTTTCATTTTGGAACTTTAATCCCAGAAATATGGCCATAACTCAAAAAACCGTTGAGGCCTAGACGCCATCTTGTTCGGGGCCATCTGCCCATTATACCAAACCTACACTCACCAAGTTTCGTCTTCGAAATATTTTCAGTTTTCGAGATATGGCCCGTCGTGATTCGGGATGTCGTGATTCGGGATGCTATTGTCCAATAGCAATATGATTGCTTATGCCCTCTTGTGGGATCTTCCGGCATAGCGGAAAAATGGACCAAAATTTGATTATTTTATAAAACGAAAACCGAATGTCCGACAAAGTTCATTTGATGACTTCCCGGTAGGTCTGGCCCTGCCGCTCGGCCCGACCGCCGTCCCCGAATTTTAAAAATGTTTTCGGACGTCTAGTAAGGGACCGTACATTTCAATATGGACTTTCTCACTAACCATACGGTGATTGTCAAAAAGTTCCTTAAGGTATGTTAGTGTTAGTGATAGTGTTAGTGTTAGTGTTAGTGATAGTGTTAGTGTAGTGATAGCGATAGTGTAGTGTTAGTGTTATAGTGTTAGTGTTAGTGATAGTGATAGTGTTAGTGTTAGTGATAGTGTTAGTGTTAGTGTTAGTGATAGTGTTAGTGTAGTGATAGTGATAGTGTAGTGTTAGTGATAGTGTTAGTGTTAGTGTTAGTGATAGTGTTAGTGTTAGTGATAGTGTTAGTGTAGTGATAGTGTTAGTGTAGTGTTAGTGTTAGTGATAGAGTTAGTGATAGTGATAGTGTTAGTGATAGTGACAGTGACAGTGTTAGTGATAGTGACAGTGTTAGTGATAGTGATAGTGATATTGTAGTGTTAGTGTTAGTGAAAGTGTTAGTGTTCGTGATAGTGTAGTGTTAGTGATAGTGATAGTGTTAGTTTTAGTGTTAGTGATAGTGATAGTGTTAGTTTTAGTGTAGTGTTAGTGATAGTGATAGTGTTAGTGATAGTGTTAGTGTTAGTGTTAGTGTTAGTGATAGTGATAGTGTTAGTGATAGTGATAGTGTTAGTGTTAGTGATAGTGATAGTGTTAGTGATAGTGATAGTGTTAGTGATAGTGTTAGTGTTAGTGTTAGTGTTAGGGATAGTGATAGTGTTAGTAATAGTGATAGTGTTAGTGATAGTGATAGTGATAGTGTAGTGTTAGTGTTAGTGATAGTGATAGTGATAATGTTAGTGATAGTGTTAGTGTAGTGTTAGTGTTAGTGTTGTGTAGTGTTAGTGTTAGTGTAGTGTAGTGTAGTGCTAGTGTTAGTGATAGTGATGTGTTAGTGTAGTGTTAGTGTAGTGTTAGTGTCAGTGATAGTGATAGTGTTAGTGATAGTGTTAGTGTAGTGTTTTGTGTTAGTGTAGTGTAGTGTTAGGGCTTGTGTATTGTGGTGTTAGTGTTAGTGTAGTGTTAGGGCTAGTGTTTGTGTTAGTGTTAGGGCTAGTGTTAGTGTAGTGTTAGTGTTAGGGCTAGTGTTAGTGTTAGTGTAGTGTTAGTGTAAATGTTATGATAAATTATGTTTGTAGAGGTTTTACACCATGAATTGCACTGGCCTATTGTGGTCTCCTCCTCTGTTATTGTTTGCAATCCTGGGATTGTGGAGCAAGCTCTCACTCCCACAATGTTTTCCTACATGGCACCAGTGGCTGAAGGTCTGAACAAGGCTCTCCTCCCACAATGTTTTCCTACATGGCACCAGGGGCTGAAGGTCTGAACAAGGCTCTCCTCCCACAATGTTTTCCTACATGGCACCAGGGGCTGAAGGTCTGAACAAGGCTCTCCCTCCCACAATGTTTTCCTACATGGCACCAGGGGCTGAAGTCTGAACAAGGCTCTCCCTCCCACAATGTTTTCCTACATGGCACCAGGGGCTGAAGGTCTGAACAAGGCTCTCCCTCCCACAATGTTTTCCTACATGGCACCAGGGGCTGAAGGTCTGAACAAGGCTCTCCCTCCCACAATGTTTTCCTACATGGCACCAGGGGCTGAAGGTCTGAACAAGGCTCTCCCTCCCACAATGTTTTCCTACATGGCACCAGGGGCTGAAGGTCTGAACAAGGCTCTCCCTCGCACAATGTTTTTTTTTTTTTTTTGGGGGTCATTTATATTTACTTATTCACGACCATTATTTTCATGAGGCTGAGAAAACATTTAGCAGTTTTACACCCAATTACCTGTAATTCTACACATTCTGCCAGTTTATGACCTGTTCATATGCTATTGGGGTACCAGTGAATGGCCTCCTATTCCCTATGTAGGTGCACTACTATAGACCAGAGTCCTATGGAACCCTATTCCCTATGTAGGGCACTACTATAGACCAGAGTCCTATGGAACCCTATTCCCTATGTAGGGCACTACTTTCGACCAGAGTAGGGCACTACTTTAGACCAGAGTAGGGCACTACTTTAGACCAGAGTTGGGCACTACTTTTAACCATGTTCAAAATAGGGAATAGGGAGACACATGAGACACAACTCTGTCTTGGATGGGTCCATCTCAATGATAGGAAGTGACAAAGATCGGGGTTAGATGCATTACAGACAGACAGGCAGGCAGACAGACAGACAGACAGACAGACAGACAGACAGACAGACAGACAGACAGACAGACAGACAGACAGGAGACAGACAGACAGACAGACAGACAGACAGACAGACAGACAGACAGACAGACAGACAGACAGACAGACATCCACTTCCATTCTGCCGTGGATCACGCGGCTTTCTGTTTTCTGCCTTAGCGTGACACTTCACTACAAATTGAGGGAGGAGAAGATTGCATGTTGCGGTCAGATCGGCTGCCAAATCACATCCTCCTGATGAGGACTGGATGTTATAAACAAGTCCTCTCAGAGCGTCAGTGGCGTAGCGCAGTTTCGTGCCACCCTCCCCCAAGGTCCTTTGGTACCACATTTTGGAAAGAGAAAAATGCACCATTTAGTAGTTCATCTAATGCTATTTTACAATTGTATAGCTAATCTCATGCTATTTTACAGTTGTATAGCTAATCTCATGCTATTTTACAAGTGTATAGCTAATCTCATGCTATTTTACAGTTGTATAGCTAATCTCATGCTATTTTACAGTTGTATAGCTAATCTAATGCTATTTTACAATTGTATAGCTAATCTCATGCTATTTTACAGTTGTATAGCTAATCTAATGCTATTTTACAGTTGTATAGCTAATCTAATGCTATTTTACAGTTGTATAGCTAATCTAATGCTATTCTACAGTTGTATAGCTACTCTCATGCTATTTTACAGTTGTACAGCTAATCTCATGCTATTTTACAGTTGTATAGCTACTCTCATGCTATTTTACAGTTGTATAGCTAATCTAATGCTATTTTACAGTTGTATAGCTACTCTCATGCTATTTTACAGTTGTATAGCTAATCTAATGCTATTTTACAGTTGTATAGCTAATCTAATGCTATTTTACAGTTGTATAGCTACTCTCATGCTATTTTACAGTTGTACAGCTAATCTCATGCTATTTTACAGTTGTATAGCTAATCTCATGCTATTTTGCAGTTGTATAGCTACTCTCATGCTATTTTACAGTTGTACAGCTAATCTCATGCTATTGTACAGTTGTATAGCTAATCTAATGCTATTTTACAGTTGTACAGCTAATCTCATGCTATTGTACAGTTGTATAGCTAATCTAATGCTATTGTACAGTTGTATAGCTAATCTAATGTTATTTTACAGTTGTACAGCTAATCTCATGCTATTGTACAGTTGTACAGCTAATCTAATGCTATTGTACAGTTGTATCGCTACTCTCATGCTATTTTACAGTTGTATAGCTAATCTAATGCTATTTTACAGTTGTATAGCTAATCTAATGCTATTTTACAGTTGTATAGCTAATCTAATGCTATTTTACAGTTGTATAGCTAATCTCATGCTATTTTACAGTTGCATAGCTACTCTCATGCTATTTTACAGTTGTATAGCTAATCTAATGCTATTTTACAGTTGAATAGCTACTCTCATGCTATTTTACAGTTGTATAGCTAATCTAATGCTATTTTACAGTTGTATAGCTAATCTAATGCTATTTTACAGTTGTATAGCTACTCTCATGCTATTTTACAGTTGTACAGCTAATCTCATGCTATTTTACAGTTGTATAGCTAATCTCATGCTATTTTGCAGTTGTATAGCTACTCTCATGCTATTTTACAGTTGTACAGCTAATCTCATGCTATTGTACAGTTGTATAGCTAATCTAATGCTATTGTACAGTTGTATAGCTAATCTAATGTTATTTTACAGTTGTACAGCTAATCTCATGCTATTGTACAGTTGTACAGCTAATCTCATGCTATTGTACAGTTGTATAGGTAATCTAATGCTATTTTACAGTTGTACAGCTAATCTCATGCTATTGTACAGTTGTATAGCTAATCTAATGCTATTGTACAGTTGTATAGCTAATCTAATGCTATTTTACAGTTGTACAGCTAATCTCATGCTATTGTACAGTTGTACAGCTAATCTAATGCTATTGTACAGTTGTATAGCTAATCTAATGCTATTTTACAGTTGTACAGCTAATCTCATGCTATTGTACAGTTGTATAGCTACTCTCATGCTATTTTACAGTTGTACAGCTAATCTCATGCTATTTTACAGTTGTATAGCTAATCTAATGCTATTTTACAGTTGTACAGCTAATCTCATGCTTTTGTATAGTTGTATAGCTACTCTCATTCTATTTTACAGTTGTACAGCTAATCTCATGCTATTTTACAGTTGTATAGCTAATCTAATGCTATTTTACAGTTGTATAGCTACTCTCATGCTATTTTACAGTTGTATAGCTAATCTAATGCTATTTTACAGTTGTATAGCTACTCTCATGCTATTTTACAGTTGTACAGCTAATCTAATGCTATTTTACAGTTGTATAGCTAATCTCATGCTATTTTACAGTTGTATAGCTACTCTCATGCTATTTTACAGTTGTACAGCTAATCTCATGCTATTGTACAGTTGTATAGCTAATCTAATGCTATTGTACAGTTGTATAGCTAATCTAATGCTATTTTACAGTTGTACAGCTAATCTCATGCTATTGTACAGTTGTACAGCTAATCTAATGCTATTGTACACAAATCAATTATTTTGATGAGGACTGGAGGTTCTAAACATTTCATCTTCCTTTCCTCATTCCCTCTTGAGGTAAACAAATACTATCAATCTATATCAATATATACGGCGGCAGGGAAGCCTAGTGGTTAGAGCATTGGACTAGTAATCGAAAGGTTGCAAGTTCAAACCCCGAGCTGGCAAGGTACAAATCTGTCGTTCTGCCCCTGAACAGGCAGTTAACCCACTGCTCCTAGGCCATCATTGAAAATAAGTATTTGTTCTTAACTGACTTGCCTAGTAAAATAAAAATACAGTTTTGCAACATGTTATTATATGACTATATAATAGTATAGAATCAATATACAGAATAATACAGGTTAAACCTGCTGTCCTGCGATGTTGAACACAACTTCATCTTGGCTCTCAGAATCTGAATAGCCATCTATAACTCTAATACTAGTAGTTTTTGTGTTCATTTTTCTGCCTTGACTCTGGAGTGATATATGAATGCAAAGTAAGTGGGGCCACATCGTATTTTAACTCCATTGTCAGATCGGGGCCACAGAATGAAATAGAACAGTATTATATTGTACCTCTAGGGTTAGAGGCCTTGTCTAGTGTTAGTTCTGGGTGAAGTGTTGCCTGAGCGCCTTTTGGCAGGGGTATGGTGAGGTCTAATGTGTCTGAACAACTGGGTTAGTGTCTAGTGTCTACACACACACACACACACACACACACACACACACACACACACACACACACACACACACACACTGTGTGTGGTCTTTCTAAAGAAGGACTATAAAGTGTTAATGGTGGGTCTAACTAAGGTCTGTGCCGGGCTGGGACATTACTGTTAGTGTCTGTGGTCGGTGCTGTGGTGCTGAGTGGTTGTTTGTCTCCAGAGCACTGCATTATTCTTCATTAGGGACACTCCATTGACTCTTTCCACTTCAGGAGGCACATCTACAACGCCCCCCACCCCCACCCATCTCTCTCTATGTATCTCTCTCTCAATTCAAAGGGCTTTATTAGCATGGGAAACACATGTTAACATTGCCAAAGCCACTGAAATAGACACCAATTATAAATTAAATAAACAATCAGAAATGAACAGTAAATATTACTCTCACAATATTTTCAAAATAATAGATAAATATTAAGCATAGATATGGTTTGTATTTACAATGTTGTTTGTTCTTCACTGGTTGCCCTTTTCTTGTGGCAACAGATCACACATCTTCCTGCTGTGATGTCACACTGTGGTATTTCACCCAACAGATATGGGTGTCTGTGTTATCTCAGGAAAATATGTGCCTCTAAAGATTTATCAAATCAAATCAAGTTTTATTGGTCACATATTTAGCAGATGTGATTGGTCCATACACATATTTAGCAGATGTGATTGGTCCATACACATATTTAGCAGATGTGATTGGTCCATACACATATTTAGCAGATTTGATTGGTCCATACACATATTTAGCAGATGTGATTGGTCCATACACATATTTAGCAGATGTGATTGGTCCATACACATATTTAGCAGATGTGATTGGTCCATACACATATTTAGCAGATTTGATTGGTCCATACACATGTTTAGCAGATGTTGTAGCGAAATCCTAGCAAAATGCTTTTATGTTCTTAATTTGAGACAGTTTGTTACAGTAGGAAAATTACCCTGCACAAACAGGAAATGTCAATTATTATGTGATCTATAATCAGTTGACATTTTTTTGTAGGGATTGATACATTTTTCGATATGGAAAATCAAGTCTGACATTTTAAAGTGGTAATTACAATCTTTAGAAGCCTTTTTAAATCTAGATTAATCTACACGTTTGCATTTACTAATGTGCAGGAAAATCCACAGCAACAGAAGATCAAACATCTCTAATATGGTCATACGTCGGGCAGGAGGAAGTGCAGCTCAGTTTCCACATCATTTTGCCGGCAGTGAGCACATAGCATGTCTTCGCTCAAGTGCCAGGTCAACCGACTGCAGCCTTTCTCAATAGCAAGGCTGTGGTCACTGAGTCTGTAAATAGTCAAAGTTTTCCTTAAGTTTGAGTCAGTCACAGTGGTCAGATATTCTGCCACTGTGTACTCTCTGTTTAGGGCCAAATAGCATTCTAGTTTGCTCTGTTTTTTTGATAACGATTTTCAAGTAATTATCTTTTTATTTCCTCAGGATTTAGTTGGGTCTAATTGTGTTGCTGTCCTGGGGCTCTGTGGGGTGTGTTTCAGGAACAGCTTGCTTAGGGGACTCTTCTACAGGTTCATCTCTCTTTAGGTGATGGCTTTGTTGTGGAAGGTTTGGGAGTCTCTCTGTCTGTCTCTCTCTCGTCTCCTTTGTCTCATTATAGTATCAGTGCTCGCCCAATGGAGGGAGGATCACACACAGAATGAAATAGAAGACATATGACACTATCTCCATGGCTCCACATCACCAAGCCATTATGACACTATCTCCATGGCTCCACATCACCAAGCCATGATGACACAGTAAGAATTGGCTCCACATCACCAAGCCATGATGACACAATCTCCATGGCTCCACATCACCAAGCCATGATGACGCAGTAAGAATTGGTTCCACACCCATCTATGGGATTAGAGTGTAAAGACTGTAGTACTGTACGATTAAATCTATTGTGGTGAATATATTGTGATGGACCTACAGCACTGTATATTATGCTCAAAGCCTCCCCCGCCTTCAGCAGTTCAGCTCAGTGTATCAGTGTGTCAGTTCAGGACATTTTCCACATTACTATTTGAGAGGCAAATCCATTTTTCTCATTTGCATACGTCTTCTGGGTGGTTGGCTACCTCATCATCACTACTTAGTTAAATATCAACAGATATCCCGCTTCCTCATCATCACTACTTAGTTAAATATCAACAGATATCCCGCTTCCTCATCATCACTACTTAGTTAAATATCAACAGATATCCCGCTTCCTCATCATCACTACTTAGTTAAATATCAACAGATATCCCGCTTCCTCATCATCACTACTTAGTTAAATATCAACAGATATCCCGCTTCCTCATCATCACTACTTAGTTAAATATCAACAGATATCCCGCTTCCTCATCATCACTACTTAGTTAAATATCAACAGATATCCCGCTTCCTCATCATCACTACTTAGTTAAATATCAACAGATATCCCGCTTCCTCATCATCACTACTTAGTTAAATATCAACAGATATCCCGCTTCCTCATCATCACTACTTAGTTAAATATAGAGACATACTATAGAGACATACTATAGAGGCATAATATAGAGACATACTATAGAGACATACTATAGAGACATACTATAGAGACATACTATAGAGACATACTATAGTGACATACTATAGAGACATAATATAGAGACATACATTAGAGACATACTATAGAGGCATACTATAGAGACATACTATAGTGACATACTATAGAGACATACCATAGAGACATACTATAGAGGAACAATATAGAGACATACTATAGAGACATACTATAGAGACATACTATAGAGACAAACTATAGAGGAATAATATAGAGACAAACTATAGAGACATACTATAGATACATACTATAGAGACATACTATAGAGGAATAATATGGAGACATACTATAGAGACATACTATAGAGACATACTATGGAGACATACTATAGAGACATACTATGGAGATATACTATAGAGGAATAATATAGAGACATACTATAGAGACATACTATAGAGACATACTATGGAGACATACTATAGATACATACTATAGATACATACTATAGAGGAATAATATGGAGACATACTATAGAGACATACTATAGAGACATACTATGGAGACATACTATAGAGACATACTATGGAGATATACTATAGAGGAATAATATAGAGACATACTATAGAGACATACTATAGAGACATACTATGGAGACATACTATAGAGACATACTATAGAGACATACTATAGAGACAAACTATAGAGGAATAATATAGAGACAAACTATAGAGACATACTATAGAGATATACAATGGAGACATACTATAGAGGAATAATATAGAGACATACTATAGAGACATACTATAGAGACATACTATAGAGGAATGCTATAGAGAAAAACTATAGAGACATAATATAGAGGAATGATATAGAGACATACTATAGAGACATACTATAGAGACATACTACAGAGGCATACTATAGAGACATACTATAGTGACATACTATAGAGACATACCATAGAGACATACTATAGAGGAACAATATAGAGACATACTATAGAGACATACTATTAGAGACATACTATAGAGACAAACTATAGAGGAATAATATAGAGACAAACTATAGAGACATACTATAGATACATACTATAGAGACATACTACAGAGACATACTATAGAGACATACTATTAGAGACATACTATAGAGACAAACTATAGAGGAATGATATAGAGACATACTATGGAGACATACTATAGAGACATACTATAGAGACATACTATAGAGACATACTATAGAGACATACTATATAGGAATACTATAGAGACATACTATAGAGAATACTATAGAGACATACTATAGAGGAATACTATATAGACATACTATAGAGACATACTATAGAGACCTAATATAGAGATATTCAATAGAGAAATACTATAGAGGAATGATATAGAGACATACTATAGAGACATACTATAGAGACATACTATAGAGAAATGATATAGAGACATACTATAGAGACATACTATAGAGACATACTATAGAGATAATATAGAGACATACTATAGAGGAATGATATAGAGACATACTATAGAGGAATGATATAGAGACATACTATAGAGACATACTATAGAGACATACTATAGAGATAATATAGAGACATACTATAGAGGAATGATATAGAGACATACTATAGAGATATAATACAGAGACATACTATAGAGACATACTATAGGGATATACTATAGAGGAATGATATAGAGACATACTATAGAGACATACTATAGAGACATACTATAGAGATAATATAGAGACATACTATAGAGGAATGATATTGACACATACTATAGAGACATGCTATAGAGACATACTATAGAGATACTATAGAGACATACTATAGAGACATACTATAGAGACATACTATAGAGATACTATAGAGACATACTATAGAGACATACTATAGAGACATACTATAGAGATACTATAGAGACATACTATAGAGACATACTATAGAGACATACTATAGAGACATACTATAGAGACAAACTATAGAGGAATAATATAGAGACATACTATAGAGACATACTATAGAGACATATTATAGAGTTACTATAGAGGAATACTATAGAGACATACTATAGAGGCATACTATAGAGGAATACTATAGAGACATATTATAGAGAGATACTATAGAGGAATACTATAGAGACATACTATAGAGGAAAACTATAGAGGAATGATATAGAGACATACTATAGAGGAATACTATAGAGACATACTATAGAGACATACTATAGAGACATACTATAGAGACATACTATAGAGGAATGATATAGAGACATACTATAGACACAAACTATAGAGGAATGATATAGAGACATACTATAGAGGAATGATATAGAGGAATACTATAGAGGAATAATATAGAGGAATAATATAGAGACATACTATAGAGACATACTATAGAGATACTATAGAGACATACTATAGAGACATACTATAGATATAATATAGAGACATACTATGGAGGAATGATATAGAGACATACTATAGAGGAATAATATAGAGGAATAATATAGAGACATACTATAGATACATACTATAGAGACATACTATAGAGACATGCTATAGAGGGATAATATAGAGACATACTATAGAGACCTTATATAGAGACATACTATAGAGAAATACTATAGAGGAATAATATAGAGACATACTATAGAGACATACTATAGAGGAATGATATAGAGACATACTATAGAGACATACTTTAGAGACATACTATAGAGACATACTATAGAGGAATAATATAGAGACATACTATAGAGACACACTATAGAGGAATAATATAGAGGCATACTATAGAGACATACTATAGAGAAATAATATAGAGGCATACTATAGAGATACTAGAGAGGAATGATATAGAGACATACTATAGAGACATACTATAGAGACATACTATAGAGGAATGATATAGAGACATACTATAGAGACATACTATAGAGACATACTATAGAGACATACTACAGAGGAATGATATAGAGACATACTATAGAGACATACTATAGAGGAATGATATAGAGACATACTATGGAGAAATACTATAGAGACATACTATAGAGACATACTATAGAGACATACTATAGAGGAATGCTATAGAGACATACAATAGAGACATACTATAGAGGAATGATATAGAGACATACTATAGAGACATACTATAGAGGCATACTATAGAGACATAATATAGAGATACTATAGAGACATACTATAGAGATACTATAGAGACATACTATAGAGACATACTATAAAGATACTAAAGAGATACTATAGAGACATACTATAGAGACATACTACAGAGACATACTATAGAGATACTAAAGAGATACTATAGAGACATACGATAGAGATACTATATATACATTCTATAGATGTACTATTGAGAGGTACTATAGAGATACTATATATACATATTATAGAGATACTATTGTGACTTACCATAGAGATTCTATTCTCCATGCTTGATATACCTCTTCTATGGTATTTCTTTACGAAATCTCTGCTCTGGAAAATGTCAATGAATCTGTGGCCAACAGAGATTCTGAATAGTAGATGAGTACCGTTTTTTTGTAAAGTTTTCAGGCAGTGCGTGTGTGTGTGTGTGTGTGTGTGTGTGTGTGTGTGTGTGTGTGTGTGTGTGTGTGTGTGTGTGTGTGTGTGTGTGTACGTGTACGTGTGCGTGTGCGTGCGTGTGTGTGTGTTTGCACAGTGGGTTTGTCTTTAAAAAATAACCTGCAGGAACAGATGACCGGATGGCATTCCGAGTCACCATAGTAACAAAGGGACTTTCTGAGTTAATGTGATGGTTCTAGAAGTGACAGCTGTATCGAGTGATGGAGGATGAATTACAACCCTTCTAGTTATTATTAGAGCTGTATCTAGTGATGTAACCACAGTCCATATAGTTCCACTGGTGACCAGGGTCCATTTAGTTCCACTGGTGACCACAGTCCATATAGTTCCACTGGTGACCAGGGTCGATTTAGTTCCACTGGTGACCAGGGTCCATAGGGTTCCACTGGTGAAGAGGGTCCATTTAGTTCTACTGGTGACCAGGGTCCATTTAGTTCCACTGGTGACCAGGGTCCATATAGTTCCACTGGTGACCAGGGTCCATATAGTTCCACTGATGACCAGGGTCCATTTAGTTCCACTGGTGACCAGGGTCCATTTAGTTCCAATGGTGACCAGGGTCCATAGGGTTCCACTGGTGACCAGGGTCCATATAGTTCCACTGTTGACCATGGTCCATTTAGTTCCACTGGTGACCAGGGTCCATTTAGTTCCACCGGTGACTAGGGTCCATTTAGTTCCACTGGTGACCAGGGTCCATATAGTTCCACCAGAGACCAGGGTCCATATAGTTCCACTGGTGACCAGGGCCCATAGGGTTCCACTGGTGACCAGGGTCCATTTAGTTCACCACTGGTGACCATGGTCCATTTAGTTCCACCGGTGACCAGGGTCCATATAGTTCCACTGGTGACCAGGGTCCATATAGTTCCACCGGTGACCAGGGTCCATTTAGTTCCACTGGTGACCAGGGTCCATTTAGTTCCACCGGTGACCAGGGTCCATATAGTTCTACTGGTGACCAGGGTCCATATAGTTCCACTAGTGACCAGGGTCCATTTAGTTCCACTGGTGACCAGGGTCCATTTAGTTCCACCGGTGACCAGGGTCCATATAGTTCCACTGGTGACCAGGGTCCATTTAGTTCCACCGGTGACCAGGTCCATATAGTTCCACAGGTGACCAGGGTCCATATAGTTCCACTGGTGACCAGGATCCATTTAGTTCCACTGGTGACCAGGGTCCATATAGTTCCACTGGTGACCAGGGTCCATATAGTTCCACTGGTGACCAGGGTCCATATAGTTCTACGGGTGACCAGGGTCCATAGGGTTCCACTGGTGACCAGGGTCCATTTAGTTCTACTGGTGACCAGGGTCATTTAGTTCTACTGGTGACCAGGGTCCATATAGTTCCACTGGTGACCAGGGTCCATATAGTTCCACTGGTGACCAGGGTCCATAGGGTTCCACCGGTGACCAGGGTCCATATAGTTCCACTGGTGACCAGGGTCCATTTAGTTCCACTGGTGACCAGGGTCCATATAGTTCCACTGGTGACCAAGGTCCATATAGTTCCACAGGTGACCAGGGTCCATATAGTTCCACTGGTGACCAGGGTGCATATAGTTCCACTGGTGACCAGGGTCCATATAGGTCCACCGGTGACCAAGGTCCATATAGTTCCACTGGTGACCAGGGTCCATATAGTTCTACTGGTGACTAGGGTCCATAGGGTTCCACTGGTGACCAGGGTCCATATAGTTCTACTGGTGACCAGGGTCCATTTAGTTCTACTGGTGACCAGGGTCCATATAGTTCCAACGGTGACCAGGGTCCATTTAGTTCCACTGGTGACCAGGGTCCATTTAGTTCCACTGGTGACCAGGGTCCATTTAGTTCCACTGGTGACCAGGGTCCATAGGGTTCCACTGGTGACCAGGGTCCATATAGTTCTACTGGTGACCAGGGCCCATTTAGTTCCACTGGTGACCAGGGCCCATAGTGTTCCACTGGTGACCAGGGTCCATATAGTTCCACTGGTGACCAGGGTCCATTTAGTTCCACTGGTGACCAGGGTCCATAGGGTTCCACCGGTGACCAGGGTCCATATAGTTCCACTGGTGACCAGGGTCCATTTAGTTCCACTGTTGACCAGGGCCCATAGTGTTCCACTGGTGACCAGGGTACATATAGTTCTACTGGTGACCAGGGTCCATTTAGTTCCACTGGTGACCAGGGTCCATAGGGTTCCACCGGTGACCAGGGTCCATATAGTTCCACTGGTGACCAGGGTCCATTTAGTTCCACTGGTGACCAGGGTCCATTTAGTACCACTGGTGACCAGGGTCCATATAGTTCCACCAGTGACCAGGGTCCATATAGTTCCACTGGTGACCAGGGTCCATATAGTTCCACTGGTGACCAGGGTCCATTTAGTTCCACTGGTGACCAGGGCCCATAGTGTTCCACTGGTGACCAGGGTCCATATAGTTCCACTGGTGACCAGGGCCCATAGTGTTCCACTGGTTACCAGGGTCCATATAGTTCCACTGTTGACCAGGGTCCATATAGTTCCACTGGTGACCAGGGTCCATTTAGTTCCACTGGTGACCAGGGTCCATTTAGTACCACTGGTGACCAGGGTCCATATAGTTCCACCGGTGACCAGGGTCCATATAGTTCCACTGGTGACCAGGGTCCATATAGTTCTACGGGTGACCAGGGTCCATATAGTTCTACTGGTGACCAGGGTCCATTTAGTTCCACTGGTGACCAGGGCCCATTTAGTTCCACTGGTGACCAGGGCCCAAAGTGTTCCACTGGTGACCAGTGTCCATATAGTTCCACTGGTGACCAGGGTCCATTTAGTTCCACTGGTGACCAGGGCCCATAGTGTTCCACTGGTGACCAGGGTCCATATAGTTCTACTGGTGACCAGGGTCCATTTAGTTAAACTGGTGACCAGGGTCCATTTAGTTCCACTGGTGACCAGGGTCCATATAGTTCCACTGGTGACCAGGGTCCATTTAGTTCCACTGGTGACCAGGGCCCATAGTGTTCCACTGGTGACAAGGGTCCATATAGTTCCACTGGTGACCAGGGCCCATAGTGTTCCAATGGTTACCAGGGTCCATCTAGTTCCACTGTTGACCAGGGTCAATATAGTTCCACTGGTGACCAGGATCCATTTAGTTCCACTGGTGACCAGGGTCCATTTTGTTCCACCGGTGACCAGGGTCCATATAGTTCTACTGGTGACCAGGGTCCATTTAGTTCCACCGGTGACCAGGGTCCATTTAGTTCCACTGGTGACCAGGGTCCATTTAGTTCCACCGGTGACCAGGGTCCAAATAGTTCCACTGGTGACCAGGGTCCATTTAGTTCCACCGGTGACCAGGGTCCATATAGTTCCACAGGTGACCAGGGTCCATATAGTTCCACTGGTGACCATTGTCCATTTAGTTCCACTGGTGACCAGGGTCCATATAGTTCCACTGGTGACCAGGGACCATATAGTTCCACCAGTGACCAGGGTCCATATAGTTCCACTGGTGACCAGGGTCCATTTAGTTCCACCGGTGACCAGGGTCCGTTTAGTTCCACCGGTGACCAGGGTCCATAGGGTTCCACTGGTGACCAGGGTCCATTTAGTTCTACTGGTGACCAGGGTCCATATAGTTCCACCGGTGACAAGGGTCCATATAGTTCCACCGGTGACCAGGGTCCATAGGGTTCCACTGGTGACCAGGGTCCATTTAGTTCTACTGGTGACCAGGGTCCATTTAGTTCTACTGGTGACCAGTGTCCATATAGTTCCACTGGTGACCAGGGTCCATATAGTTCCACTGGTGACCAGGGTCCATATAGGTCCACTGGTGACCAGGGTCCATAGGGTTCCACTGGTGACCAGGGTCCATATAGTTCCACTGGTGACCAGGGTCCATATAGTTCCAATGGTGACCAAGGTCCATATAGTTCCACAGGTGACCAGGGTCCATATAGTTCCACTGGTGACCAGGGTGCATATAGTTCAACTGGTGACCAGGGTCCATATAGTTCCACCGGTGACCAAGGTCCATATAGTTCTACTGGTGACTAGGGTCCATAGGGTTCCACTGGTGACCAGGGTCCATAGGGTTCCACTGGTGACCAGGGTCCATTTAGTTCCACTGGTGACCAGGGTCCATATAGTTCTACTGGTGACCAGGGTCCATTTAGTTCTACTGGTGACCAGGGTCCATATAGTTCCACCGGTGACCAGGGTCCATTTAGTTCCACTGGTGACCAGGGTCCATATAGTTCCACTGGTGACTAGGGCCCATAGGGTTCCACTGGTGACCAGGGTCCATTTAGTTCCACCAGTGACTAGGGTCCATATAGTTCCACCGGTGACCAGGGTCCATTTAGTTCCACTGGTGACCAGGGTCCATAGGGTTCCACTGGTGACCAGGGTCCATATAGTTCTACTGGTGACCAGGGCCCATTTAGTTCCACTGGTGACCAGGGCCCATAGTGTTCCACTGGTGACCAGGGTCCATATAGTTCCACTGGTGACCAGGGTCCATTTAGTTCCACTGGTGACCAGGGCCCATAGTGTTCCACTGGTGACCAGGGTCCATTTAGTTCCACTGGTGACCAGGGCCCATAGGGTTCCACTGGTGACCAGGGTCCATTTAGTTCCACCGGTGACCAGGGTCCATTTAGTTCCACTGGTGACCAGGGCCCATAGTGTTCCACTGGTGACCAGGGTCCCTTTAGTTCCACTGGTGACCAGGGCCCATTTAGTTCCACTGGTGACCAGGGCCCATAGTGTTCCACTGGTGACCAGTGTCCATATAGTTCCACTGGTGACCAGGGTCCATTTAGTTCCACTGTTGACTAGGGCCCATAGTGTTCCACTGGTGACCAGGGTCCATTTAGTTCTACTGGTGACCAGGGTCCATTTAGTTCCACTGGTGACCAGGGTCCATAGGGTTCCACCGGTGACCAGGGTCCATATAGTTCCACTGGTGACCAGGGTCCATTTAGTTCCACTGGTGACCAGGGTCCATTTAGTACCACTGGTGACCAGGGTCCATATAGTTCCACCAGTGACCAGGGTCCATATAGTTCCACCAGTGACCAGGGTCCATTTAGTTCCACTGGTGACCAGTGTCCATATAGTTCCACTGGTGACCAGGGTCCATTTAGTTCCACTGGTGACCTGGGCCCATAGTGTTCCACTGGTGACCAGGGTCCATATAGTTCCACTGGTGACCAGGGCCCATAGTGTTCCACTGGTTACCAGGGTCCATATAGTTCCACTGTTGACCAGGGTCCATATAGTTCCACTGGTGACCAGGGTCCATTTAGTTCCACTGGTGACCAGGGTCCATTTAGTACCACTGGTGACCAGGGTCCATATAGTTCCACCAGTGACCAGGGTCCATATAGTTCCACCAGTGACCAGGGTCCATTTAGTTCCACTGGTGACCAGGGTCCATATAGTTCCACTGGTGACCAGGGTCCATTTAGTTCCACTGGTGACCAGGGTCCATAGGGTTCCACTGGTGACCAGGGTCCATATAGTTCTACTGGTGACCAAGGTCCATATAGTTTCACTGGTGACCAGGGTCCATATAGTTCCACTGGTGACCAGGGTCCATATAGTTCCACTGGTGACCAGGGTCCATATAGTTCTACCGGTGACCAGTGTCCATATAGTTCTACTGGTGACCAGGGTCCATTTAGTTCCACTGGTGACCAGGGCCCATTTAGTTCCACTGGTGACCAGGGCCCAAAGTGTTCCACTGGTGACCAGTGTCCATATAGTTCCACTGGTGACCAGGGTCCATTTAGTTCCACTGGTGACCAGGGCCCATAGTGTTCCACTGGTGACCAGGGTCCATAGGGTTCCACTGGTGACCAGGGTCCATTTAGTTCCACTGGTGACCAGGGTCCATATAGTTCTACTGGTGACCAGGGTCCATTTAGTTCTACTGGTGACCAGGGTCCATATAGTTCCACCGGTGACCAGGGTCCATTTAGTTCCACTGGTGACCAGGGTCCATATAGTTCCACTGGTGACTAGGGCCCATAGGGTTCCACTGGTGACCAGGGTCCATTTAGTTCCACTGGTGACCAGGGTCCATAGGGTTCCACTGGTGACCAGGGTCCATATAGTTCTACTGGTGACCAGGGCCCATTTAGTTCCACTGGTGACCAGGGCCCATAGTGTTCCACTGGTGACCAGGGTCCATATAGTTCCACTGGTGACCAGGGTCCATTTAGTTCCACTGGTGACCAGGGCCCATAGTGTTCCACTGGTGACCAGGGTCCATTTAGTTCCACTGGTGACCAGGGCCCATAGGGTTCCACTGGTGACCAGGGCCCATAGTGTTCCACTGGTGACCAGTGTCCATATAGTTCCACTGGTGACCAGGGTCCATTTAGTTCCACTGTTGACTAGGGCCCATAGTGTTCCACTGGTGACCAGGGTCCATTTAGTTCTACTGGTGACCAGGGTCCATTTAGTTCCACTGGTGACCAGGGTCCATAGGGTTCCACCGGTGACCAGGGTCCATATAGTTCCAATGGTGACCAGGGTCCATTTAGTTCCACTGGTGACCAGGGTCCATTTAGTACCACTGGTGACCAGGGTCCATTTAGTTCCACCAGTGACCAGGGTCCATATAGTTCCACCAGTGACCAGGGTCCATTTAGTTCCACTGGTGACCAGGGTCCATATAGTTCCACTGGTGACCAGGGTCCATTTAGTTCCACTGGTGACCAGGGCCCATAGTGTTCCACTGGTGACCAGGGTCCATATAGTTCCACTGGTGACCAGGGCCCATAGTGTTCCACTGGTTACCAGGGTCCATATAGTTCCACTGTTGACCAGGGTCCATATAGTTCCACTGGTGACCAGGGTCCATTTAGTTCCACTGGTGACCAGGGTCCATTTAGTACCACTGGTGACCAGGGTCCATATAGTTCCACCAGTGACCAGGGTCCATATAGTTCCACCAGTGACCAGGGTCCATTTAGTTCCACTGGTGACCAGGGTCCATATAGTTCCACTGGTGACCAGGGTCCATTTAGTTCCACTGGTGACCAGGGTCCATAGGGTTCCACTGGTGACCAGGGTCCATATAGTTCTACTGGTGACCAAGGTCCATATAGTTTCACTGGTGACCAGGGTCCATATAGTTCCACTGGTGACCAGGGTCCATATAGTTCCACTGGTGACCAGGGTCCATATAGTTCTACCGGTGACCAGTGTCCATATAGTTCTACTGGTGACCAGGGTCCATTTAGTTCCACTGGTGACCAGGGCCCATTTAGTTCCACTGGTGACCAGGGCCCAAAGTGTTCCACTGGTGACCAGTGTCCATATAGTTCCACTGGTGACCAGGGTCCATTTAGTTCCACTGGTGACCAGGGCCCATAGTGTTCCACTGGTGACCAGGGTCCATATAGTTCTACTGGTGACCAGGGTCCATTTAGTTCCACTGGTGACCAGGGTCCATTTAGTTCCACTGGTGACCAGGGCCCATAGGGTTCCACTGGTGACCAGGGTCCATTTAGTTCCACCGGTGACCAGGGTCCATTTAGTTCCACTGGTGACCAGGGCCCATAGTGTTCCACTGGTGACCAGGGTCCCTTTAGTTCCACTGGTGACCAGGGCCCATTTAGTTCCACTGGTGACCAGGGCCCATAGTGTTCCACTGGTGACCAGTGTCCATATAGTTCCACTGGTGACCAGGGTCCATTTAGTTCCACTGGTGACCAGGGTCCATATAGTTCCACTGGTGACCAGGGTCCATTTAGTACCACTGGTGACCAGGGTCCATATAGTTCCACCAGTGACCAGGGTCCATATAGTTCCACCAGTGACCAGGGTCCATTTAGTTCCACTGGTGACCAGGGTCCAAATAGTTCCACTTGTGACCAGGGTCCATTTAGTTCCACTGGTGACCAGGGCCCATAGTGTTCCACTGGTGACCAGGGTGCATATAGTTCCACTGGTGACCAGGGCCCATAGTGTTCCACTGGTTACCAGGGTCCATATAGTTCCACTGTTGACCAGGGTCCATATAGTTCCACTGTTGACCAGGGTCCATATAGTTCCACTGGTGATCAGGGTCCATTTAGTTCCACTGGTGACCATGGTCCATTTAGTACCACTGGTGACCAGGGTCCATATAGTTCCACCAGTGACCAGGGTCCATATAGTTCCACCAGTGACCAGGGTCCATTTAGTTCCACTGCTGACCAGGGTCCATATAGTTCCACTGGTGACCAGGGTCCATTTAGTTCCACTGGTGACCAGGGTCCATTTAGTTCCACTGGTGACCAGGGTCCATAGGGTTCCACTGGTGACCAGGGTCCATATAGTTCTACTGGTGACCAGGTTCCATATAGTTCCACTGGTGACCAGGGTCCATATAGTTCCACCGGTGACCAGGGTCCATATAGTTCCACTGGTGACCAGGGTCCATATAGTTCTACGGGTGACCAGGGTCCATATAGTTCTACTGGTGACCAGGGTCCATTTAGTTCCACTGGTGACCAGGGCCCATTTAGTTCCACTGGTGACCAGGGCCCAAAGTGTTCCACTGGTGACCAGTGTCCATATAGTTCCACTGGTGACCAGGGTCCATTTAGTTCCACTGGTGACCAGGGCCCATAGTGTTCCACTGGTGACCAGGGTCCATATAGTTCTACTGGTGACCAGGGTCCATTTAGTTCCACTGGTGACCAGGGTCCATTTAGTTCCACTGGTGACCAGGGTCCATTTAGTTCCACTGGTGACCAGGGTCCATTTAGTACCACTGGTGACCAGGGTCCATATAGTTCCACCAGTGACCAGGGTCCATATAGTTCCACCAGTGACCAGGGTCCTTTTAGTTCCACTGGTGACCAGGGTCCATATAGTTCCACTGGTGACCAGTGTCCATTTAGTTCCACTGGTGACCAGGGCCCATAGTGTTCCACTGGTGTCAAGGGTCCATATAGTTCCACTGGTGACCAGGGCCCATAGTGTTCCACTGGTTACCAGGGTCCATATAGTTCCACTGTTGACCAGGGTCCATATAGTTCCACTGGTGACCAGGGTCCATTTAGTTCCACTGGTGACCAGGGTCCATTTAGTGCCACTGGTGACCAGGGTCCATATAGTTCCACCAGTGACCAGGGTCCATATAGTTCCACCAGTGACCAGGGTCCATATAGTTCCACTGGTGACCAGGGTCCATATAGTTCCACTGGTGTCCAGGGTCCATTTAGTTCCACTGGTGTCCAGGGTCCATAGGGTTCCACTGGTGACCAGTGTCCATATAGTTCCACTGGTGACCAGGGTCCATATAGTTCCACTGGTGACCAGGGTCCATATAGTTCCACTGGTGACCAGGGTCCATTTAGTTCCACTGGTGACCATGGTCCATTTAGTACCACTGGTGACCAGGGTCCATATAGTTCCACCAGTGACCAGGGTCCATATAGTTCCACCAGTGACCAGGGTCCATTTAGTTCCACTGGTGACCAGGGTCCATATAGTTCCACTGGTGACCAGGGTCCATTTAGTTCCACTGGTGACCAGGGCCCATTTAGTTCCACTGGTGACCAGGGCCCATTTAGTTCCACTGGTGACCAGGGCCCATTTAGTTCCACTGGTGACCAGGGTCCATAGGGTTCCACTGGTGACCAGGGTCCATATAGTTCTACTGGTGACCAGGTTCCATATAGTTCCACTGGTGACCAGGGTCCATATAGTTCCACCGGTGACCAGGGTCCATATAGTTCCACTGGTGACCAGGGTCCATATAGTTCTACGGGTGACCAGGGTCCATATAGTTCTACTGGTGACCAGGGTCCATTTAGTTCCACTGGTGACCAGGGCCCATTTAGTTCCACTGGTGACCAGGGCCCAAAGTGTTCCACTGGTGACCAGTGTCCATATAGTTCCACTGGTGACCAGGGTCCATTTAGTTCCACTGGTGACCAGGGCCCATAGTGTTCCACTGGTGACCAGGGTCCATATAGTTCTACTGGTGACCAGGGTCCATTTAGTTCCACTGGTGACCAGGGTCCATTTAGTTCCACTGGTGACCAGGGTCCATTTAGTTCCACTGGTGACCAGGGTCCATTTAGTTCCACTGGTGACCAGGGTCCATATAGTTCCACGAGTGACCAGGGTCCATATAGTTCCACCAGTGACCAGGGTCCTTTTAGTTCCACTGGTGACCAGGGTCCATATAGTTCCACTGGTGACCAGTGTCCATTTAGTTCCACTGGTGACCAGGGCCCATAGTGTTCCACTGGTGACAAGGGTCCATATAGTTCCACTGGTGACCAGGGCCCATAGTGTTCCACTGGTTACCAGGGTCCATATAGTTCCACTGTTGACCAGGGTCCATATAGTTCCACTGGTGACCAGGGTCCATTTAGTTCCACTGGTGACCAGGGTCCATTTAGTGCCACTGGTGACCAGGGTCCATATAGTTCCACCAGTGACCAGGGTCCATATAGTTCCACCAGTGACCAGGGTCCATTTAGTTCCACTGGTGACCAGGGTCCATATAGTTCCACTGGTGACCAGGGTCCATTTAGTTCCACTGGTGACCAGGGTCCATAGGGTTCCACTGGTGACCAGGGTCCAAATAGTTCTACTGGTGACCAGGGTCCATTTAGTTCCACTGGTGACCAGGGTCCATATAGTTCCACTGGTGACCAGGGTCCATATAGTTCCACTGGTGACCAGGGTCCATATAGTTCTACTGGTGACCAGGGTCCATATAGTTCTACTGGTGACCAGGGTCCATATAGTTCTACTGGTGACCAGGGTCCATATAGTTCTACTGGTGACCATGGTCCATTTAGTTCCACCGGTTGACCAGGGTCCATATAGTTCCACTGGTGACCAGGGTCCATATAGTTCCACTGGTGACCAGGGTCCATTTAGTTCCACCGGTGACCAGGGTCCATATAGTTCCACTGGTGACCAGGGTCCATATAGTTCCACCGGTGACCAGGGTCCATATAGTTCCACTGCTGACCAGGGTCCATATAGTTCCACTGGTGTCCAGGGTCCATTTAGTTGCACTGGTGACCAGGGTCCATTTAGTTCCACCGGTGACCAGCGTCCATAGGGTTCCACTGGTGACCAGGGTCCATATAGTTCCACTGGTGACCAGGGTCCATTTAGTTCCACCGGTGACCAGGGTCCATAGGGTTCCACTGGTGACCAGGGTCCATATAGTTCCACCGGTGACCAGGGTCCATTTAGTACCGCTGGTGACCAGGGTCCATAGGGTTCCACTGGTGACCAGGGTCCATATAGTTCCACTGGTGAAGAGGGTCCATTTAGTTCCACTGGTGACCAGGGTCCATATAGTTCTACTGGTGACCAGGGTCCATTTAGTTCCACTGGTGACCAGGGTCCATATAGTTCTACTGGTGACCAGGGTCCATAGGGTTCCACTGGTGACCAGGGTCCATATAGTTCTACTGGTGACCATGGTCCATTTAGTTCCACCGGTTGACCAGGGTCCATATAGTTCCACTAGTGACCAGGGTCCATATAGTTCCACTGGTGACCAGGGTCCATATAGTTCCACCAGTGACCAGGGTCCATATAGTTCCACCAGTGACCAGGGTCCATATAGTTCCACCAGTGACCAGGGTCCATATAGTTCCACCAGTGACCAGGGTCCATATAGTTCCACCAGTGACCAGGGTCCATATAGTTCCACCAGTGACCAGGGTCCATATAGTTCCACTGGTGACCAGGGTCCATATAGTTCCACCGGTGACCAGGGTCCATATAGTTCCACTGGTGACCAGGGTCCATATAGTTCCACCGGTGACCAGGGTCCATATAGTTCCACCGGTGACCAGGGTCCATATAGTTCCACCGGTGACCAGGGTCCATATAGTTCCACCAGTGACCAGGGTCCATATAGTTCCACCAGTGTCCAGGGTCCATAGGGTTCCACCAGTGACCAGGGTCCATAGGGTTCCACCAGTGACCAGGGTCCATATAGTTCCACTGGTGAAGAGGGTCCATTTAGTTCCACTGGTGACCAGGGTCCATATAGTTCTACTGGTGACCAGGGTCCATTTAGTTCCACTGGTGACCAGGGTCCATATAGTTCTACTGGTGACCAGGGTCCATAGGGTTCCACTGGTGACCAGGGTCCATATAGTTCTACTGGTGACCATGGTCCATTTAGTTCCACCGGTTGACCAGGGTCCATAAAGTTCCACTAGTGACCAGGTCCATATAGTTCCACCAGTGACCAGGGTCCATATAGTTCCACCAGTGACCAGGGTCCATATAGTTCCACCAGTGACCAGGGTCCATATAGTTCCACCAGTGACCAGGGTCCATATAGTTCCACTAGTGACCAGGGTCCATATAGTTCCACCAGTGACCAGGGTCCATATAGTTCCACCAGTGACCAGGGTCCATATAGTTCCACCAGTGACCAGGGTCCATATAGTTCCACCGGTGACCAGGGTCCATAGGGTTCCACTGGTGACCAGGGTCCATATAGTTCCACTGGTGACCAGGGTCCATATAGTTCCACCGGTGACCAGGGTCCATATAGTTCCACCGGTGACCAGGGTCCATAGGGTTCCACCAGTGACCAGGGTCCATATAGTTCCA
Source organism: Oncorhynchus masou masou (assembly GCF_036934945.1). NCBI lineage: Eukaryota > Metazoa > Chordata > Actinopteri > Salmoniformes > Salmonidae > Oncorhynchus > Oncorhynchus masou. Next base: position 20,333 of record NW_027009330.1, on the reverse strand, counting down.
CCAGTGACCAGGGTCCATAGGGTTCCACCAGTGACCAGGGTCCATATAGTTCCACCGGTGACCAGGGTCCATAGGGTTCCACCAGTGACCAGGGTCCATAGGGTTCCACCAGTGACCAGGGTCCATAGGGTTCCACCAGTGACCAGGGTCCATAGGGTTCCACCAGTGGCCAGGGTACATATAGTTCCACCAGTGACCAGGGTCCATAGGGTTCCACCAGTGACCAGGGTCCATATAGTTCCACCGGTGACCAGGGTCCATAGGGTTCCACCAGTGACCAGGGTCCATAGGGTTCCACCAGTGACCAGGGTCCATAGGGTTCCACCAGTGACCAGGGTCCATATAGTTCCACCAGTGACCAGGGTCCATATAGTTCCACTGGTGACCAGGGTCCATATAGTTCCACCAGTGACCAGGGTCCATATAGTTCCACCAGTGACCAGGGTCCATATAGTTCCACTGGTGACCAGGGTCCATATAGTTCCACCAGTGACCAGGGTCCATATAGTTCCACCGGTGACCAGGGTCCATAGGGTTCCACCAGTGACCAGGGTCCATATAGTTCCACCGGTGACCAGGGTCCATAGGGTTCCACCAGTGACCAGGGTCCATATAGTTCCACCGGTGACCAGGGTCCATAGGGTTCCACCAGTGACCAGGGTCCATAGGGTTCCACCAGTGACCAGGGTCCATAGGGTTCCACCAGTGACCAGGGTCCATAGGGTTCCACCAGTGACCAGGGTCCATATAGTTCCACCAGTGACCAGGGTCCATAGGGTTCTCGTTGAATTAATGTCCATTCTACTGATTTTTCGCTTTTCTGCTATTTCGTCTGTTTCTGAAAAAACAAATAATTATAATATTACTAATAATTATATTAATGATAATGAAAATAATAAAATACCGATAATAATAATAATAATAATGATAATAAGACAATAGGATAATGATATTAATAATCATGATAATAAGATAATGATATTAATAATCATGATAAACATATGAATGATAATGACATTAATGATAATGATAATGATTATAATGATCATAATAATGATAATGATAAGAATGACAAAAATAATAATAATAATGATATTAACAATAATTATGATAATGATAATAATAATAATGATAATAATGATAATGATAATAATGATATTGATAATGATAATAATAATAATAATAATAATAATAATAATAATAATAATGATAATATTATTAATACTAATGGTAATGATAAAATGATAATAATAAAGCTAATAATAATAATATGAATACGAATAATAATATAAATAATAATAATGATAATAATAATGATATTAACAATAATGATAAAAATGATAATAATAGTAATGATAATAACGATAATGATAATAATGATAATATTATTAATACTAATGGTAATGATAAAATGATAATAATAAAGCTAATAATAATAATACTAATATTTATAATAATAATGATATTAACAATAATGATAAAAATGATAATAATAGTAATGATAATAACGATAATGATAATAATGATAATGATAATAATGATATTGATAATGTTAATAATAATAATGATAATATTATTGATACTAATGTAATGATAAAAATGATAATAATAATATTAATAACAATAATAATGTATGTATAATTATTATAATAATAGTATTAATAATAATGAAGTAGTGAACTATTTAGGGAACAGCCATTTGAGAGTCAATCATCTCCTTCCTTTTTCAGCTCAGCAGCTGGAGGGGATGGACTGAGGTAGAGGAAATGAGAGGAGGAGGATAACCCAGGTCATCCCCATGACAGCTGCCTCCCTTCCATATGATTATCACCACTATTTTTACATCTCTCACGAGGAAGACAATCTTCACTGAGGGGATTGAGGACAGGTGTCTCAAGGGGAACAGGCTTCCACGTTCCGTTTCATCAAGGACTGGTGTCTAAAGGGAACAAGCTTCCACATTCCGTTTCATCAAGGACTGGTGTCTCAAATCAAATCAAATTTATTTGTCACATACACATGGTTAGCAGATGTTAATGTGAGTGTAGCGAAATGCTTGTGCTTCTAGTTCCGACAATGCAGTAATAACCAACAAGTAATCTAACTAACAATTCCTAAACTACTGTTTTATACACAGTGTAAGGGGATAAAGAATATGTACATAAGGATATATGAATGAGTGATGGTACAGAGCAGCATAGGCAAGATACAGTAGATGGTATCGAGTACAGTATATACATATGAGATGAGTATGTAAACAAAGTGGCATAGTTAAAGTGGCTAGTGATACATGTATTACATAAGGATGCAGTCGATGATATAGAGTACAGTATATACGTATGCATATGAGATGAATAATGTAGGGTAAGTAACATTATATAAGGTAGCATTGTTTAAAGTGGCTAGTGATATATTTACATCATTTCCCATCAATTCCCATTATTAAAGTGGCTGGAGTTGAGTCAGTGTCAGTGTGTTGGCAGCAGCCGCTCAATGTTAGTGGTGGCTGTTTAACAGTCTGATGGCCTTGAGATAGAAGCTGTTTTTCAGTCTCTCGGTCCCAGCTTTGATGCACCTGTACTGACCTCGCCTTCTGGATGATAGCGGGGTGAACAGGCAGTGGCTCGGGTGGTTGATGTCCTTGATGATCTTTATGGCCTTCCTGTAACATCGGGTGGTGTAGGTGTCCTGGAGGGCAGGTAGTTTGCTCCCGGTGATGCGTTGTGCAGACCTCACGACCCTCTGGAGAGCCTTACGGTTGAGGGCGGAGCAGTTGCCGTACCAGGCGGTGATACAGCCCGCCAGGATGCTCTCGATTGTGCATCTGTAGAAGTTTGTGAGTGCTTTTTGTGACAAGCCAAATTTCTTCAGCCACCTGAGGTTGAAGAGGCGCTGCTGCACCTTCTTCACGATGCTGTCTGTGTGAGTGGACCAATTCAGTTTGTCTGTGATGTGTATGCCGAGGAACTTAAAACTTGCTACTCTCTCCACTACTGTTCCATCGATGTGGATAGGGGGTGTTCCCTCTGCTGTTTCCTGAAGTCCACAATCATCTCCTTAGTTTTGTTGACGTTGAGTGTGAGGTTATTTTCCTGACACCACACTCCGAGAGCCCTCACCTCCTCCCTGTAGGCCGTCTCGTCGTTGTTGGTAATCATGCCTACCACTGTTGTGTCGTCCGCAAACTTGATGATTGAGTTGGAGGCGTGCGTGGCCACGCAGTCGTGGGTGAACAGGGAGTACAGGAGAGGGCTCAGAACGCACCCTTGTGGGGCCCCAGTGTTGAGGATCAGCGGGGAGGAGATGTTGTTACCTACCCTCACCACCTGCGGGTGGCCCGTCAGGAAGTCCAGTACCCAGTTGCACAGGCGGGGTCGAGACCCAGGGTCTCGAGCTTGATGACGAGCTTGGAGGGTACTATGGTGTTAAATGCCGAGCTGTAGTCGATGAACAGCATTCTCACATTGGTATTCCTCTTGTCCAGATGGGTTAGGGCAGTGTGCAGTGTGGTTGAGATTGCATCGTCTATGGACCTATTTGGGCGGTAAGCAAATTGGAGTGGGTCTAGGGTGTCAGGTAGGGTGGAGTTGATATGGTCCTTGACTAGTCTCTCAAAGCACTTCATGATGACGGAAGTGAGTGCTACGGGGCAGTAGTCGTTTAGCTCAGTTACCTTAGCTTTCTTGGGAACAGGAACAATGGTGGCCCTCTTGAAGCATGTGGGAACAGCAGACTGGTATAGGGATTGATTGAATATGTCCGTAAACACACCAGCCAGCTTTGCGAGGGTTAACACGTTTAAATGTTTTACTCACCTCAGCTGCAGTGAAGGAGAGACCGCATGTTTTCGTTGCAGGCCGTGTCAGTGGCACTGTATTGTCCTCAAAGTGGGCAAAAAAGTTATTTAGTCTGCCTGGGAGCAAGACATCCTGGTCTGTGACTGGGCTGGATTTCTTCCTGTAGTCCGTGATTGACTGTAGACCCTGCCACATGCCTCTTGTGTCTGAGCCGTTGAATTGAGATTCTACTTTGTCTCTGTACTGACGCTTATCTTGTTTGATAGCCTTACGGAGGGAATAGCTGCACTGTTTGTATTCAGTCATGTTACCAGACACCTTGCCCTGATTGAAAGCAGTTGTTCGCGCTTTCAGTTTCACGCGAATGCTGCCATCAATCCACGGTTTCTGGTTAGGGAATGTTTTAATCGTTGCTATGGGAACGACATCTTCCACGCACGTTCTAATGAACTCGCACACCGAATCAGCGTATTCGTCAATGTTGTTATCTGATGCAATACGAAACATGTCCCAGTCCACGTGATGGAAGCAGTCTTGGAGTGTGGAGTCAGCTTGGTCAGACCAGCGTTGGACAGACCTCAGCGTGGGAGCTTCTTTTTTTAGTTTTTGTCTGTAGGCAGGTATTAGCAAAATGGAGTCGTGGTCAGCTTTTCCGGAAGGGGGGCGGGGTAGGGCCTTATATGCGTCGCAGAAGTTAGAGTAACAGTGATCCAAGGTTTTTCCACCCCTGGTTGCGCAATCCAGGGGAACAAGCTTCCACGTTCCGTTTCATCATGGACTGGTGTCTCAAAGGGAACAAGCTTCCACGTTCCGTTTCATCATGGACTGGTGTCTCAAAGGGAACAAGCTTCCACGTTCCGTTTCATCAAGGACTGTTATCTCAAGGGGAACAGGCTTCCACATTCCGTTTCATCAAGGACTGGTGTCTCAAGGGGAACAAGCTTCCACGCTCCGTTTCATCATGGACTGGTGTCTCAAGGGGAACAAGCTTCCACGCTCCGTTTCATCAAGGACTGGTGTCTCAAGGGGAACAAGCTTCCAGGTTCCGAACGTGAATCTCAGGAATGATTTTCAGCAAAATACTCATCCCTACTGTGTGTCTGTGTGGTGTTTACTGTCCTGCTGAACTAATGTCTTTTGGCAGCTGTGTAATCTCTGTTGATTTAATTCTGACCTTGGAAGCCTCTTCCTGAGGAGGACAGGTGTCCTCCAGTACCACGCACACGCACGCACACACACACACACACACACACACACACACACACACACACACACACACACACACACACACACACACACACACACACACACACACACACACACACACACACACACACACACACACAGGGATGGACTGTCACACCCCATAAGGCCCTATTCAGAGAAGCAGAGAACAGACATCAGGCTGAGAGAGACACAGTAGCAAGGCACCGCACATCATTCCAAGACATACTGAAGACTCCAGTTTATACACAGTATTATTATTACAGTGTATCCACTGGCTGCATATGAAGGCAGAGAGAGAGAGGCAGGCAGAGAGAGAGAGGAAGGCTGAGAGAGAGGCAGGCTGAGAGAGAGGCAGGCTGAGAGAGAGGCAGGCTGAGAGAGAGAGGCAGGCTGAGAGAGAGAGGCAGGCTGAGAGAGAGAGGCAGGCTGAGAGAGAGAGGCAGGCTGAGAGAGAGGCAGGCTGAGAGAGAGAGGCAGGCTGAGAGAGAGGGGCAGGCTGAGAGAGAGAGGCAGGCTGAGAGAGAGAGGCAGGCTGAGAGAGAGAGGCAGGCTGAGAGAGAGGGGCAGGCAGAGAGAGAGGCAGGCTGAGAGAGAGGCAGGCTGAGAGAGAGAGGCAGGCTGAGAGAGAGAGCAGGCAGAGAGAGAGGAAGGCTGAAAGAGAGAGGCAGGCTGAGAGAGAGAGGCATGCTGAAAGAGAGAGGCAGGCAGAGAGAGAGAGGCAGGCTGAGAGAGAGGCAGGCTGAAAGAGAGAGGCAGGCTGAAAGAGAGAGGCAGGCAGAGAGAGAGAGGCAGGCAGAGAGAGAGGGCAGGCAGAGAGAGAGAGGCAGGCTGAGAGAGAGGCAGGCTGAGAGAGAGAGGCAGGCTGAGAGAGAGAGGCAGGCTGAGAGAGAGGCAGGCTGAGAGAGAGCAGGCTGAAAGAGAGAGGCAGGCTGAAAGAGAGAGGCAGGCTGAGAGAGAGAGGCATGCTGAAAGAGAGAGGCAGGCAGAGAGAGAGAGGCAGACTGAGAGAGAGGCAGGCTGAAAGAGAGAGGCAGGCTGAAAGAGAGAGGCAGGCTGAAAGAGAGAGCAGGCAGAGAGAAAGAGGCAGGCAGAGAGAGAGAGGCAGGCTGAGAGAGAGAGGCAGGCTGACAGAGAGGCAGGCTGAGAGAGAGAGGCAGGCTGAGAGAGAGAGGCAGGCTGAAAGAGAGGGGCAGGCAGAGAGAGAGAGGCAGGCTGAGAGAGGCAGGCTGAGAGAGAGAGGCAGGCTGAGAGAGAGAGGCAGGCAGAGAGAGAGGAAGGCTGAAAGAGAGGCAGGCTGAGAGAGAGAGGCATGCTGAAAGAGAGAGGCAGGCAGAGAGAGAGAGGCAGGCTGAGAGAGAGGCAGGCTGAAAGAGAGGCAGGCTGAAAGAGAGAGGCAGGCAGAGAGAGAGAGGCAGGCAGAGAGAGAGAGAGGCAGGCAGAGAGAGAGAGGCAGGCTGAGAGAGAGGCAGGCTGAGAGAGAGAGCAGGCTGAGAGAGAGGGCAGGCTGAGAGGCAGGCTGAGAGAGAGGCAGGCTGAAAGAGAGGCAGGCTGAAAGAGAGAGGCAGGCTGAGAGAGAGAGGCATGCTGAAAGAGAGAGGCAGGCAGAGAGAGAGAGGCAGACTGAGAGAGAGGCAGGCTGAAAGAGAGAGGCAGGCTGAAAGAGAGAGCAGGCTGAAAGAGAGAGGCAGGCAGAGAGAAAGAGGCAGGCAGAGAGAGAGAGGCAGGCTGAGAGAGAGAGGCAGGCTGACAGAGAGGCAGGCTGAGAGAGAGAGGCAGGCTGAGAGAGGCAGGCTGAGAGAGAGCAGGCTGAAAGAGAGAGGCAGGCTGAAAGAGAGAGGCAGGCAGAGAGAGAGGCAGGCAGAGAGAGAGAGGCAGGCTGAGAGAGAGAGGCAGGCTGAGAGAGAGGCAGGCTGAGAGAGAGAGGCAGGCTGAGAGAGAGGCATGCTGAAAGAGAGAGGCAGGCAGAGAGAGAGGCAGGCAGAGAGAGAGAGAGGCAGGCAGAGAGAGAGAGGCAGGCTGAGAGAGAGAGGCAGGCTGAGAGAGAGAGGCAGAGAGAGAGGCAGGCTGAGAGAGAGGCAGGCTGAGAGAGAGAGGCAGGCTGAGAGAGAGAGGCAGGCTGAAAGAGAGAGGCAGGCTGAGAGAGAGAGGCATGCTGAAAGAGAGAGGCAGGCAGAGAGAGAGGCAGGCTGAGAGAGAGGCAGGCTGAAAGAGAGAGGCAGGCTGAAAGAGAGAGGCAGGCTGAAAGAGAGAGGCAGGCAGAGAGAAAGAGGCAGGCAGAGAGAGAGGCAGGCTGAGAGAGAGAGGCAGGCTGAGAGAGAGGCAGGCTGAGAGAGAGGCAGGCTGAGAGAGAGGCAGGCTGAGAGAGAGGCAGGCTGAAAGAGAGAGGCAGGCTGAAAGAGAGAGGCAGGCAGAGAGAGAGAGCAGGCAGGCAGAGAGAAGCAGGCTGAGAGAGAGAGGCAGGCTGAGAGAGAGGCAGGCTGAGAGAGAGGCAGGCTGAGAGAGAGGCAGGCTGAGAGAGAGAGGCAGGCTGAGAGATAGAGGCAGGCTGAGAGAGAGAGAGGTAGGCTGAGAGAGAGGCAGGCTGAGAGAGAAAGGCAGGCTGAGAGAGAGGCAGGCTGAAGGAGAGAGGCAGGCTGAGAGAGAGGCAGGCTGAGAGAGAGAGAGGCAGGCTGAGAGAGAGGCAGGCTGAAAGAGAGAGGCAGGCTGAGAGAGAGGGGCAGGCTGAGAGAGAAAGGCAGACTGAGAGAGAGGCAGGCTGAAAGAGAGAGGCAGGCTGAGAGAGAGGGGGCAGGCTGAGAGAGAAAGGCAGGCTGAGTGATAGAAAGGCGGGCTGAGAGAGAGAAAGGCAGGCGGAGAGAGTGAAAGGCAGGCTGAGAGAGAGAAAGGCATGCTGAGAGAGGAGGCAGGCTGAGAGAGAAGGCAGGCTGAGAGGAGGCAGGCTGAGAGAGATGGGTAGGCTGAGAGTGAAAGGCAGGCTGAGAGAGAGAAAGGCAGGCTGAGAGAGAGAGGCAGGTTGAGAGAGAGAGACAGGCTGAGAGAGAGGCAGGCTGAGAGAAAGATAGGCAGGCTGAGAGAGAGGCAGGCTGAGAGAGAGAGAGGCAGGCTGAGAGGAGGCAGGTTGAGAGAGAAGGCAGGCTGAGAGGAGGCAGGCTTAGAGAGAGAGGCAGGCTGAGAGAGAGAGACAGGCTGAGAGAGAGGCAGGCTGAGAGAAAGATAGGCAGGCTGAGAGAGGCAGGCTGATAGAGAGGCAGGCTGAAAGAGAGAGGCATGCTGAGAGAGAAAGGCAGGCTGAGAGAGAGAGGCAGGCAGAGAGAGAGAGGCAGGCAGAGAGAGAGAGGCAGGCAGAGAGAGAGAGGCAGGCTGAGAGAGAGGCAGGCTGAGAGAGAGAGGCAGGCTGAGAGAGAGAGGCAGGCTGAGAGAGGGCAGGCTGAGAGAGAGGCAGGCTGAAAGAGAGAGGCAGGCTGAAAGAGAGAGGCAGGCTGAGAGAGAGAGGCATGCTGAAAGAGAGAGGCAGGCAGAGAGAGAGAGCAGACTGAGAGAGAGGCAGGCTGAAAGAGAGAGGCAGGCTGAAAGAGAGAGGCAGGCTGAAAGAGAGAGGCAGGCAGAGAGAAAGAGGCAGGCAGAGAGAGAGAGGCAGGCTGAGAGAGAGAGGCAGGCTGACAGAGAGGCAGGCTGAGAGAGAGAGGCAGGCTGAGAGAGAGGCAGGCTGAGAGAGAGGCAGGCTGAAAGAGAGAGGCAGGCTGAAAGAGAGAGGCAGGCAGAGAGAGAGAGGCAGGCAGAGAGAGAGGCAGGCTGAGAGAGAGAGGCAGGCTGAGAGAGAGGCAGGCTGAGAGAGAGAGGCAGGCTGAGAGAGGGCATGCTGAAAGAGAGAGGCAGGCAGAGAGAGAGGCAGGCAGAGAGAGAGAGAGGCAGGCAGAGAGAGAGAGGCAGGCTGAGAGAGAGAGGCAGGCTGAGAGAGAGAGGCAGGCAGAGAGAGAGTCAGGCTGAGAGAGAGAGGCAGGCTGAGAGAGAGGCAGGCTGAGAGAGAGAGGCAGGCTGAGAGAGAGAGGCAGGCTGAAAGAGAGAGGCAGGCTGAGAGAGAGAGGCATGCTGAAAGAGAGAGGCAGGCAGAGAGAGAGAGGCAGGCTGAGAGAGAGGCAGGCTGAAAGAGAGAGGCAGGCTGAAAGAGAGAGGCAGGCAGAGAGAAAGAGGCAGGCAGAGAGAGAGAGGCAGGCTGAGAGAGAGAGCAGGCTGAGAGAGAGGCAGGCTGAGAGAGAGAGGCAGGCTGAGAGAGAGGCAGGCTGAGAGAGAGGCAGGCTGAAAGAGAGAGGCAGGCTGAAAGAGAGAGGCAGGCAGAGAGAGAGAGGCAGGCAGAGAGAGAGAAGCAGGCTGAGAGAGAGAGGCAGGCTGAGAGAGAGGCAGGCTGAGAGAGAGAGGCAGGCTGAGAGAGAGAGGCAGGCTGAGAGATAGAGGCAGGCTGAGAGAGAGAGAGGTAGGCTGAGAGAGAGGCAGGCTGAGAGAGAAAGGCAGGCTGAGAGAGAGGCAGGCTGAAGGAGAGAGGCAGGCTGAGAGAGAGGCAGGCTGAGAGAGAGAGAGGCAGGCTGAGAGAGAGGCAGGCTGAAAGAGAGAGGCAGGCTGAGAGAGAGGGGCAGGCTGAGAGAGAAAGGCAGACTGAGAGAGAGGCAGGCTGAAAGAGAGAGGCAGGCTGAGAGAGAGGGGCAGGCTGAGAGAGAAAGGCAGGCTGAGTGATAGAAAGGCGGGCTGAGAGAGAGAAAGGCAGGCGGAGAGAGTGAAAGGCAGGCTGAGAGAGAAGGCAGGCTGAGAGGAGGCAGGCTGAGAGAGATGGGTAGGCTGAGAGTGAAAGGCAGGCTGAGAGAGAGAAAGGCAGGCTGAGAGAGAGAGGCAGGTTGAGAGAGAGAGACAGGCTGAGAGAGAGGCAGGCTGAGAGAAAGATAGGCAGGCTGAGAGAGAGGCAGGCTGAGAGAGAGAGAGCAGGCTGAGAGGAGGCAGGTTGAGAGAGAAGGCAGGCTGAGAGGAGGCAGGCTTAGAGAGAGAGGCAGGCTGAGAGAGAGAGACAGGCTGAGAGAGAGGCAGGCTGAGAGAAAGATAGGCAGGCTGAGAGAGAGGCAGGCTGAGAGAGAGGCAGGCTGAAAGAGAGAGGCATGCTGAGAGAGAAAGGCAGGCTGAGAGAGAGAATGGCAGGCTGAGAGAGAGGCAGGCTGAGAGAGAGAGGCAGGCTGAGAGAGAGAGGCAGGCTGAGAGAGAGGCAGGCTGAGAGAGAGGCAGGCTGAAAGAGAGGCAGGCTGAAAGAGAGGGCATGCTGAAAGAGAGAGGCATGCTGAAAGAGAGAGGCAGGCAGAGAGAGAGAGGCAGGCTGAGAGAGAGGCAGGCTGAAAGAGAGAGGCAGGCTGAAAGAGAGAGGCAGTCTGAAAGAGAGAGGCAGGCAGAGAGAGAGAGGCAGGCAGAGAGAGAGCAGGCTGAGAGAGAGGCAGGCTGAGAGAGAGGCAGGCTGAGAGAGAGAGGCAGGCTGAGAGAGAGGCAGGCTGAGAGAGAGGCAGGCTGAAAGAGAGAGGCAGGCTGAAAGAGAGGCAGGCAGAGAGAGAGAGGCAGGCAGAGAGAGAGAGGCAGGCTGAGAGAGAGAGCAGGCTGAGAGAGAGAGGCAGGCTGAGAGAGAGAGGCAGGCTGAGAGAGAGGCAGGCTGAGAGAGAGGCAAGCTGAGAGAGAGAGGCAGGCTGAGAGATAGAGGCAGGCTGAGAGAGAGAGAGTTAGGCTGAGAGAGGCAGGCTGAGAGAGAAAGGCAGGCTGAGAGAGAGGCAGGCTGAGAGAGAGCAGGCTGAAGGAGAGAGGCAGGCTGAGAGAGAGGCAGGCTGAGAGAGAGAGGCAGGCTGAGAGAGAGGCAGGCTGAAAGAGAGAGGCAGGCTGGCTGAGAGAGGGGCAGGCTGAGAGAGAAAGGCAGGCTGAGAGAGAGGCAGGCTGAAAGAGAGAGGCAGGCTGAGAGAGAGGGGCAGGCTGAGAGAGAAAGGCAGGCTGAGCGATAGAAAGGCCGGCTGAGAGAGAGAAAGGCAGGCGGAGAGAGTGAAAGGCAGGCTGAGAGAGAAAGGCAGGCTGAGAGAGGAGGCAGGCTGAGAGAGAAGGCAGGCTGAGAGGAGGCAGGCTGAGAGAGAGAGGCAGGCTGAGAGAGGCAGGCTGAGAGAGAGCAGGCTGAGAGGAGGCAGGCTGAGAGAGATGGGTAGGCTGGAGAGTGAAGGCAGGCTGAGAGAGAGAAAGGCAGGCTGAGAGAGAGAGGCAGGTTGAGAGAGAGAGGCAGGCAGAGAGAGAGAGGCAGGCTGAGAGAAAGATAGGCAGGCTGAGAGAGAGGCAGGCTGAGAGAGAGAGAGGCAGGCTGAGAGGAGGCAGGTTGAGAGAGAAGGCAGGCTGAGAGGAGGCAGGCTTAGAGAGAGAGGCAGGCTGAGAGAGATAGACAGGCTGAGAGAGAGGCAGGCTGAGAGAAAGATAGGCAGGCTGAGAGAGAGGCAGGCTGAGAGAGAGGCAGGCTGAAAGAGAGAGGCATGCTGAGAGAGAAAGTCAGGCTGAGAGAGAATGGCAGGCTGAGAGAGAGAGGCAGGCTGAGAGGAGGCAGGCTGAGAGAGAGAGGCAGGCTGAGAGGAGGCAGGCTGAGAGAGAGAGGCAGGCTGAGAGGAGGCAGGCTGAGAGAGAGAGAAGGCTGAGAGAGAGAGAGGCAGGCTGAGAGAGAGAAAGAGGCAGGCTGAGAGAGAGGAAGGCAGAGAGAGAGGCAGGCTGAAAGAGAGAGGCAGGCTGAAAGAGAGAGGCAGGCAGAGAGATAGAGGCAGGCAGAGAGAGAGAGGCAGGCTGAGAGAGAGAGGCAGGCTGAGAGAGAGGCAGGCTGAGAGAGAGGCAGGCTGAGAGAGAGAGGCAGGCTGAGAGAGAGAGGCAGGCTGAGAGAGAGAGAGGTAGGCTGAGAGAGAGGCAGGCTGAGAGAGAAAGGCAGGCTGAGAGAGAGGCAGGCTGAAGGAGAGAGGCAGGCTGAGAGAAAGGCAGGCTGAGAGAGAGAGGCAGGCTGAGAGAGGCAGGCTGAGAGAGAGGGGCAGGCTGAGAGAGAGGCAGGCTGAGAGAGAGGCAGGCTGAGAGAGAGAGGCAGGCTGAGAGAGAGAGGCAGGCTGAGAGAGAGAGAGAGGTAGGCTGAGAGAGAGAGGTAGGCTGAGAGAGAGGCAGGCTGAGAGAGAAAGGCAGGCTGAGAGAGGCAGGCTGAAGGAGAGAGGCAGGCTGAGAGAAAGGCAGGCTGAGAGAGAGAGAGGCAGGCTGAGAGAGAGGCAGGCTGAGAGAGAGGGGCAGGCTGAGAGAGAAAGGCAGGCTGAGAGAGAGGCAGGCTGAAAGAGAGAGGCAGGCTGAGAGAGAGGGGCAGGCTGAGAGAGAGAGGCAGGCTGAGAGAGAGAGAGGCAGGCTGAGAGAGAGGCAGGCTGAGAGAGAGGCAGGCTGAGAGAGAGGGGCAGGCTGAGAGAGAAAGGCAGGCTGAGAGAGGCAGGCTGAAAGAGAGAGGCAGGCTGAGAGAGAGGGGCAGGCTGAGAGAGAAAGGCAGGCTGAGCGATAGAAAGGCAGGCTGAGAGAGAGAAAGGCAGGCGTAGAGAGTGAAAGGCAGGCTGAGAGAGAGAAAGGCAGGCTGAGAGAGGAGGCAGGCTGAGAGAGAAGGCAGGCTGAGAGAGAGGCAGGCTGAGAGAGAGGCAGGCTGAGAGAGAAAGGCAGGTTGAGAGAGAGAAAGGCAGGCTGAGAGAGAGAGAGGCAGGCTGAGAGAGGAGGCAGGCTGAGAGAGAGAGGCAGGCTGAGAGAGAGGCAGGCTGAAAGAGAGAGGCAGGCTGAGAGGAGGCAGGCTGAGAGAGAGAGAAGGCTGACAGAGAGAGAGAGAGAGAGAGAGAGAGAGAGCAGGCTGAGAGAGAGAGAGGCAGGCTGAGAGAGAGAGAGAAAGAGGCAGGCTGAGAGAGAGGAAGGCTGAGAGAGAGAGGCAGGCTGAGAGAGAGAGAGAGAGAGAGAGAGAGAGAGAGAGGCAGGCTGAGAGAGAGAAAGGCACAATGTTGAGCTTCTGCATCCAAACCTGGGAAACTCTTCTCCACTTCCTCCCTGTCTGCATACAGCTTTATTGACTACTTTGAAACACAGGTTGACGACATCCACTCCTCATTCACTGAGCCTATTGAGTCCACTGGTCCCACTCATCCACTCAGCCTATTGAGTCCACTGGTCCCACTCATCCACTCAGCCTATTGAGTCCACTGGTCCCACTCATTCACTCAGCCTATTGAGTCCACTGGTCCCACTCATCCACTCAGCCTATTGAGTCCACTGGTCCCACTCATCCACTCAGCCTATTGAGTCCACTGGTCCCACTCATCCACTCAGCCTATTGAGTCCACTGGTCCCACTCATTCACTCAGCCTATTGAGTCCACTGGTCCCACTCATCCACTCAGCCTATTGAGTCCACTGGTCCCACTCATCCACTCAGCCTATTGAGTCCACTGGTCCCACTCATCCACTCAGCCTATTGAGTCCACTGGTCCCACTCATCCACTCAGCCTATTGAGTCCACTGGTCCCACTCATTCACTCAGCCTATTGAGTCCACTGGTCCCACTCATCCACTCAGCCTATTGAGTCCACTGGTCCCACTCATCCACTCAGCCTATTGAGTCCACTGGTCCCACTCATTCACTCAGCCTATTGAGTCCACTGGTCCCACTCATTCACTCAGCCTATTGAGTCCACTGGTCCCACTCATTCACTCAGTCTATTGAGTCCACTGGTCCCACTCATTCACTCAGCCTATTGAGTCCACTGGTCTCATTCACTCAGCCTATTGAGTCCACTGGTCCCACTCATTCACTCAGCCTATTGAGTTCACTGGTCCCACTCATCCACTCAGCCTATTGAGTCCACTGGTCCCACTCATCCACTCAGCCTATTGAGTCCACTGGTCCCACTCATTCACTCAGCCTATTGAGTCCACTGGTCCCATTCATTCACTCAGACTATTGAGTCCACTGGTCCCACTCATACAGAACTACCCTACGCCTTGATCTCTTTCTCCCATCACTCTCCAGGTGAAATCCTGTGACTGGTGATGTCTGATCGCCCACTTGACCCCATCCCCCTTCTCCAGACCATCTCTGGAGACCTTCTCCTATTCCTCACATCAACTCCTCCCTGACAACTGTCTGGATCCCCTGTGACTATAAAATGCCCCGGGTCACTCCCTCCTCAAGAAACCAACACTCCACCCCTCTAACGTCAAAAACACTCAAGGCGTAGTTTTCTTTTCAAAACACTTCAGTGTGCCGTCTCTGACAAACTCTCTCCTTATCTCTCTCTCCTCTTCTTGAGCCTAACCAGTCATAGCTTCAAGACAGGTCACTCAACAGAGACCATTCTCCTCTGTGTCACGAAGGCTCTACGCTCTGCAAAAGCTGACTTTCTCTCTGTTTTCACCCTCCTAGATCTATCCGCTGCCTTCGACATCATGAACCATCAGATCCTCCTCTACACCCTCTCAGGGCTGGCTGTCTCAGACTCTATCAGATCCTCCTCTCCACCCTCTCAGAGCTGGCTGTCTCAGACTCTATCAGATCCTCCTCTCCACCCTCTCAGGGCTGGCTGTCTCAGACTCTATCAGATCCTCCTCTCCACCCTCTCAGGGCTGGGCGTCTGTCTCTATCAGATCCTCCTCTCCACCCTCTCAGGGCTGGGCGTCTGTCTCTATCAGATCCTCCTCTCCACCCTCTCAGGGCTGGGTGTCTCAGGCTCTATCAGCTCCTCCTCTCCACCCTCTCAGGGCTGGCTGTCTCAGACACTATCAGATCCTCCTCTCCACCCTCTCAGAGCTGGCTGTCTCAGACTCTATCAGATCCTCTTCTCCACCCTCTCAGGGCTGGCTGTCTCAGACTCTATCAGATCCTCCTCTCCACCCTCTCAGAGCTGGCTGTCTCAGACTCTATCAGATCCTCCTCTCCACCCTCTCAGGGTTGGGAGTCTCAGGCTCTATCAGATCGTCCTCTCCACCCTCTCAGAACTGGCTGTCTCAGACTCTATCAGGTCCTCCTCTCCACCCTCTCAGGGCTGGGCATCGCAGGCTCTATCAGATCCTCCTCTCCACCCTCTCAGAGCTGGCTGTCTCAGACTCTATCAGATCCTCCTCTCCACCCTCTCAGGGCTGGACGTCTCAGGCTCTGCACATTCTTGACCGCTCCTACCAGGTGACGTGGAGAAGATCTGTGTCTGCACCACATACTCTCACTACTGGTGTCCCCCAGGGCTCGGTCTAGGCCCTCTCTATACACCCAGTCACTTGGCTCTGTGTCATGCATAGGTGTAATAGGTGGCAGGGAAGTCAGGCGCAGGAGAGTCAAACTGAGTGTAAAATGGAGTCTTTTAATAAAGTTCCAAGAGTATGCTCCATAACAATAAATGTACAAACAAACCAAACATGGGTACGAGGACCCGACGCGCACCTATACAACAATCACACTATACTGACAATAAAACAATCTCTGACAAAGACATGAGGGGAAACAGAGGGTTAAATACACAACAGGTAATGAATGGGATTGAAAACAGGTGTGTGGGAAGACAAGACAAAACCAATGGAAAATGAAAAAAGGATCAATGATGGCTAGAAGACCGGTGACGTCGAACGCCGAGCACCACCCGAACAAGGAGAGGCAACGACTTCAGCAGAAGTCGTGACACTGTCATATTCTTTAAAAAGAAATGTATTTATTTAATTACATTTATTTAACTAGGCAAAACGGTTAAGAACAAATTCTTCCTTAAAATGACGGCCTACCAAATGGCAAAAGGCCTTTTGCAGGGATGTGATAAAAATATATATATATAAATATAGGACAAAACATCACATCACGACAAGAGAGACATCGCAACACTACGTAAAGAGAGACCTAAGACAACAACATAGGAAGGCAGCAACACATGAAAACACAGCATGGCAGCAACACAAGACAAAAACAACATGGTAACAACACAACATGGTACAAACATTATTGGGCACAAACAACACCACAAAGGGCAAGAAGGTAGAGACAACAATACATCATGCAAAGCAGCCACACCTGTCAGTAAGAGTATGCATGATTGAGTGTCCATGATTGAGTGTCCATGATTGAGTGTCCATGATTGAGTCTCCATGACTGAGTGTCCATGATTGAGTGTCCATGATTGAGTCTCCATGATTGAGTGTCCATGATTGAGTCTCCATGATTGAGTGTCCATGATTGAATGTCCATGATTGAGTCTCCATGATTGAGTCTCCATGATTGAGTCTCCATGATTGAGTGTCCATGATTGAGTCTCCATGATTGAGTCTCCATGATTGAATGTCCAAGATTGAGTCTCCATGATTGAGTCTCCATGATTGATCCTCACATGGTCTCGTCTATCATTGTTCTCCTTTAAGACCATCACAGTTGACAACTACACACTAGTGTTACCCGATGTTACAGGAAGGCCATAAAGATCATCAAGGACATCAACCACCCGAGCCACTGCCTGTTCACCCCGCTATCATCCAGAAGGCGAGGTCAGTACAGGTGCATCAAAGCTGGGACCGAGAGACTGAAAAACAGCTTCTATCTCAAGGCCATCAGACTGTTAAACAGCCACCACTAACATTGAGTGGCTGCTGCCAACACACTGACACTGACTCAACTCCAGCCACTTTAATAATGGGAATTGATGGGAAATGATGTAAATATATCACTAGGCACTTTAAACAATGCATACGTATATACTGTACTCTATATCATCGACTGCATCCTTATGTAATACATGTATCACTAGCCACTTTAACTATGCCACTTTGTTTACATACTCATCTCATATGTATATACTGTACTCGATACCATCTACTGTATCTTGCCTATGCTGCTCTGTACCATCACTCATTCATATATCCTTATGTACATATTCTTTATCCCCTTACACTGTGTATAAGACAGTAGTTTAAGAATTGTTAGTTAGATTACTTGTTGGTTATTACTGCATTGTCGGAACTAGAAGCACAAGCATTTCGCTACACTCGCATTAACATCTGCTAACCATGTGTATGTGACAAATACATTTGATTTGATTTGATTTTGACATATACCAGGAGCTGTGTCAGGCCTGTTGACTCATCCAGCTGTAACAGACATATACCAGGA
Source organism: Oncorhynchus masou masou (assembly GCF_036934945.1). NCBI lineage: Eukaryota > Metazoa > Chordata > Actinopteri > Salmoniformes > Salmonidae > Oncorhynchus > Oncorhynchus masou. The sequence goes on along the minus strand of NW_027009330.1, from coordinate 3,129 downwards.
GCTGTGCCAGGCCTGTTGACTCATCCAGCTGTAACAGACATATACCAGGATCTGTGCCACGCCTGTTGACTCATCCAGCTGTAACAGACATATACCAGGAGCTGTGCCAGGCCTGTTGACTCATCCAGCTGTAACAGACATATACCAGGAGCTGTGCCAGGCCTGCTGACTCATCCAGCTGTAACAGACATATACCAGGAGCTGTGTCAGGCCTGTTGACTCATTCAGCTGTAACAGACATATACCAGGAGCTGTGCCAGGCCTGTTGACTCATCCTGCTGTAACAGACATATACCAGGAGCTGTGCCAGGCCTGTTGACTCATCCAGCTGTAACAGACATATACCAGAAGCTGTGCCAGGCCTGTTGACTCATCCAGCTGTAACAGACATATACCAGGAGCTGTGCCAGGCCTGTTGACTCATCCAGCTGTAACAGACATATACCAGAAGCTGTGCCAGGCCTGTTGACTCATCCAGCTGTAACAGACATATACCAGGAGCTGTGCCAGGCCTGTTGACTCATCCAGCTGTAACAGACATATACCAGGAGCTGTGCCAGGCCTGTTGACTCATCCAGCTGTAACAGACATATACCAGGAGCTGTGCCAGGCCTGTTGACTCATCCTGCCGTAACACATATAATTCACTGGCTTGTATGTGAAGCAGTAATTGTTTCAAAACTGCCATGTCACTGATGCGTCGTGAAACATTGTTGTCTGATGAAGTCATTGTCTGTGTATTTTTTGGGGCCATTTCCCCCAGCATTGTCCCTGCCATATCTGTGGTAGCAGGAAAAATGAAGTCCTCCACAATAATTTGGAGCTTGCCTGTCCTAGCCACTCAGTAGCTCACCGTATAAGATGCTTCGAGCCCCTTCTTATTAATGGAATCTATTTATTTTATACATTTATATCTTACTACTGGAAAGTCATCCTTATTCTCATTCAAAAAAACGTCTGGCTTTTTTTCCAAATTGTTATGTGTAGTTTCTAAATGTCTGCGCAAGAGTGAAGGTCTCCTGCGAGAGAGTAACGGTTAATGTGACTGGATGTTAATTATTTGACTAGTGTCACGACTCCTACTGAAGGTGGCTCCCCTTCCTGTTCGGGTGGCGCTCGGCGGTCGTCATCACCGGCCTACTAGCTGCCACTGATCCTTTCTCCCCTTTCTGTTTATTGGTTTCACCTGTTTGTGTTTAGACTGATTAGTCAATTTTGTGGGTTTTGCTGGACAGTTTAAGTCCCCGTGTTTGGGTCGTTAGTTTTGTTGTGCGCCCTGTGTTTTCGTGGGGTTGGCTTACGTTCACCATTTTGTGCATTAAATTAGCACTACCCTGAACTCTCTGCTTCCTGCGCCTGACTTCGCACCCACTACACCCAGATCGTTACAACTAGGCGACTTGTATTTGACATTGTGTTGTTATTTTGCTGAACACTAGATGGTTTAATTTTATTTTTGGCAGTGAAACAAGGCTACTCAGGTGAGAAAAACACCTCACCCAGCCCCGCTGGCAAATATGAATGTACTATTTGAAAATGTGAAGAAATTATTATTAAAAGAAAATGTAAATCCCATTTTTATTTGCCGTGTCTCCGACGGCATTGCGCGTACCCCAGTTTGGTAATGCCTGCTCTACAACATCCATAGAGACAAATAGGAAGCAGGAACTAATCCAGGATTTTATCATCTGACGTCTTGACAACTTCATCTCTTGGCTCCCTGCTTGTGTCATCAAACCCCTGCAACTTATCCAGAATGCCGCAGTGCTCCTGGTGTTCAACCTTCCCAAGCTTTCCCATGTCTCCCCGCTGTTCTGCACACCACTGGCTTCCAGTCCTAGCTTGCATCATCTTCAAGACCCTGTTGCTTGTCTACTGAGCAGCAACTGGGAGTGGCCCCTTCTTACCTTCAGTTCCAAACCTCCCACCCCGAGCACTGCGTTCTACCACCTCTGGTTTCTTGGCCCTCCCATACATCAGCCCAATCAAAAACTCTTCTCTGTCTCTGTCCTACATCTCTTCTAGTCTCACTCTCACTCACTCATCTGCCCTGGGCTCTTTCTGTAATTCAGACCCAATGTATCCAAAAAGGAATGCTGGTGTTACAGAGCAACGAGAGGGGAGTCCTGGCCACCTCTTCCCTCCATTCTACCTGCTAGTCAGTTGATAATGAGATGTATGACCTTCGATGACAGACTTGCTATCAACTAGTAACTGTAATATTCTCTGCTTTTCTGAAACAATGGCTTTCGGACAAGATACCCCTCCATGGCTATTCAACTCAATGGATTCTCCATTCACCTTGCGGACAGGAAAGAGGAGTCAGTGTGTGTGTGTGTGGGGGGGGGGGTTGCCAATAAATGCTGTGCTGACTCGAGCGCAGTGGAAGTCTCGACCCATTGTTCACCATCTTGGAATACCTGATGGAAGTCTCGACCCATTGTTCACCATCTTGGAATACCAAATGGAAGTCTCGACCCATTGTTCAACCGTCTTGGAATACCTGATGGAAGTCTCGACCCATTGTTCACCATCTTGGAATACCTGATGGAAGTCTCGATACATTGTTCACTGTCTTGGAATACCTGATGGAAGTCTCGACCCATTGTTCACCATCTTGGAATACCTGATGGAAGTCTCGACCCATTGTTCACCATCTTGGAATACCTGATGGAAGTCTTGTCCCATTGTTCACCATCTTGGAATACCTGATGGAAGTCTCGACCCATTGTTCACCATCTTGGAATAACTGATGGAAGTCTCGACCCATTGTTCACCGTCTTGGAATACCTGATGGAAGTCTCGACCCATTGTTCACCGTCTTGGAATAACTGATGGAAGTCTCGACCCATTGTTCACCGTCTTGGAATAACTGATGGAAGTCTCGATACATTGTTCACTGTCTTGGAATACCTGATGGAAGTCTCGACCCATTGTTCACCATCTTGGAATACCTGATGGAAGTCTCGACCCATTGTTCATCATCTTGGAATACCTGTATGAAGTCTCGACCCATTGTTCACCGTCTTCATCCCGAGGGACTTTTCAGCTGTGACTGTTGTATATATTCCACTTGGGCGAGTTGCTGTGGGGGGTGCAGTGCTGTTGACCGGGGTAGGAGTAGCCAGG
>NW_027009329.1:0-48023 GCF_036934945.1 Oncorhynchus masou masou | reverse complement strand
ACATGATGTCATAATGTGTAATGAATAAATGACTGGTTTTACATGATGTCATAATGGGTATGAATAAATGACTGGTTTTACATGATGTCATAATGGGTAATGAATAAATGACTGGTTTTACATTATGTCATAATGGGTCATGAATAAATGACTAGTTTTACATGATGTCATAATGGGTATGAATAAATGACTGGTTTTACATGATGTCATAATGGGTAATGAATAAATGACTGGTTTTACATGATGTCATAATGGGTAATGAATAAATGACTGGTTTTACATGATGTCATAATGGGTAATGAATAAATTACTGGTTTTACATTACGTCATAATGGGTAATGAATAAATGACTGGTTTTACATTATGTCATAATGGGTAATGAATAAATGACTGGTTTTAAATTACATCATAATGGGTGATGAATAAATGACTGGTTTTACATTATGTCATAATGGGTAATGAATAAATGACTGGTTTTACATTATGTCATAATGGGTAATGAATAAATGACTGGTTTTACATTATGTCATAATGGGTAATGAATAAATGACTGGTTTTACATGATGTCATAATGGGTAATGAATAAATGACTGGTTTTACATGATGTCATAATGGGTAATAAATAAATTACTGGTTTTACATTATGTGATAATGGGTAATGAACAAGTGGCTGGTTTTCTATTCTGCTATAATGATATGGGTAATGAATAAATTACTGGTTTTCTATTCTGCTTGGTGGACAGTTCATGACAAGATATTTCAATGGGCTGTTATTAGATCAGTTGTGCCTGGCCTTTCCTTCAAAATTCAATAGCTGTTCAATATTGTGCAACAAATGACCCTGACGTTCCTTGTTGTTGCTATAAATAACATCCTAGTACGTGGCGTGTATTACGTACACCTGTTCTGGAGCTGTTCAATATGCAAAAGCAGAAATCAGTGTGTGTGTGTGTGTTACAAAATGTACCTCCTTCCCACATTAATGTTGATCATGAACAAGTTAAGGGTTATGTAGTGCTGAGAGGGGTGAAAGGTTAACTGCCAGCACGTATTTTCCTGCCCTACCCTTACTCATCTGCTGGAATCAATAGAGGAATTTCCACATATTGATCTGCCTTTAGAGAATGAGAGCAACAGCATTTGGGTCAGTAATGTTAAATATATTAAATATAGGCTGAAGATATAATTTGTTCTCGTGAATTAGGAGAAACGGAACTGAACAGAAATCTGAACACACTTGGCTGTGGATACATACTGTCTGTATTGGAGGGCATGCAGTCCTCGTGAATACATTTAATACGCAGTCCTCGTGAATACATTTAATATGCAGTCCTCGTGAATACATTTAACAGTCCTAGTGAATACATTTAACATGCAGTCCTCGTGAATACATTTAACATGCAGTCCTCGTGAATACATTTAACATGCAGTCCTCGTGAATACATTTAATATGCAGTCCTCGTGAATACATTTAATATGCAGTCCTAGTGAATACATTTAACAGTCCTAGTGAATACATTTAACATGCAGTCCTCGTGAATACATTTAACATGCAGTCCTAATGCACACATTTAACAGTCCTAGTGAATACATTTAATATGCAGTCCTCGTGAATACATTTAACATGCAGTCCTCGTGAATACATTTAACATGCAGTCCTAGTGAATACATTTAATATGCAGTCCTCGTGAATACATTTAATATGTAGTCCTCGTGAATACATTTAACATGCAGTCCTAGTGCATACATTTAACATGCAGTCCTAGTGAATACATTTAATATGCAGTCCTCGTGAATACATTTAACATGCAGTCCTAGTGAATACATTTAACATGCAGTCCTCGTGAATACATTTAACATGCAGTCCTAGTGCATACATTTAACATGCAGTCCTAGTGAATACATTTAATATGCAGTCCTCGTGAATACATTTAACATGCAGTCCTAGTGCATACATTTAATATGCAGTCCTCGTGAATACATTTAACATGCATTCCTAGTGCATACATTTAACAGTCCTAGTGAATACATTTAATATGCAGTCCTCGTGAATACATTTAACATGCAGTCCCAGTGCATACATTTAACAGTCCTCGTGAATACATTTAACATGCAGTCCTAGTGAATACATTTAACATGCAGTCCTCGTGAATACATTTAATAATAATAATAATAATATATCCCATTTAGCAGACGCTTTTGTCCAAAGCGACTTACAAGTCGGCTGGGGCCACTACTTTTTTTACATATGGGTGGCCCCAGCGGGAATCGAACCCACGACGCTTGGCGTTGCAAGCGCCATGCTCCACCGACTGAGCCACACAGGACATTTAACATGCAGTCCTCGTGAATACATTTAACATGCAGTCCTCGTGAATACATTTAACATGCAGTCCTAGTGCATACATTTAATATGCAGTCCTCGTGCATACATTTAACATGCAGTCCTCGTGAATACATTTAATATGCAGTCCTTGTGAATACATTTAATATGCAGTCCTCGTGAATACATTTAATATGCAGTACTCGTGAATACATTTAACATGCAGTCCTCGTGAATACATGTAATATGCAGTCCTCGTGAATACATTTAATATGCAGTACTCGTGAATACATTTAATATGCAGTCCTCGTGAATACATTTAACAGTCCTAGTGAATACATTTAACATGCAGTCCTCGTGAATACATTTAACATGCAGTCCTAGTGCATACATTTAACAGTCCTAGTGAATACATTTAATATGCAGTCCTAGTGAATACATTTAACATGCAGTCCTCGTGAATACATTTAACATGCAGTCCTAGTGCATACATTTAACATGCAGTCCTGGTGAATACATTTAACATGCAGTCCTCGTGAATACATTTAACATGCAGTCCTGGTGAATACATTTAACAGTCCGAGTGAATACATTTAGCAGTCCTAGTGAATACATTTAATATGCAGTCCTAGTGAATATATTTAATATGCAGGCCTAGTGAATACATTTAACAGTCCTGGTGAATACATTTAACAGTCCCAGTGAATACATGTAACAGTCCCAGTGAATACATGTAACAGTCCGAGTGAATACATTTAACAGTCCTGGTGAATACATTTAACAGTCCGAGTGAATACATTTAGCAGTCCTAGTGAATACATTTAGCATGCAGTCCTAGTGAATACATTTAGCAGTCCTAGTGAATACATTTAACGGTCCTGGTGAAAACATTTAGCACTCCTAGTGAATACATTTAGCAGTCCTAGTGAATACATTTATCAGTCCTAGTGAATATATTTAGCATGCAGTCCTAGTGAATACAATTAACATGTAGTCCTAGTGAATACATTCAACAGTCCTAGTGAATACATTTAACAGTCCTAGTGAATACATTTAGCAGTCCTAGTGAATACATTTAACATGCAGTCCTAGTGAATACATTTAACAGTCCTAGTGAATACATTTAGCATGCAGTCCTAGTGAATACATTTAACAGTCCTAGTGAATACATTTAACAGGCCTAGAAAATACATTTAATATGCAGTCCTAGTGAATACCTTTAACAGTCCTAGTGAATACCTTTAACAGTCGTAGTGAATACATTGAACAGTCGTAGTGAATACATTTAACAGTCCTAGTGAATACATTTAACAGTCCTAGTGAATCATTCAATATGCAGTCCAAGTGAATGCATTTAGCAGTCCTAGTGAATACATTTAACATGCAGTCCTAGTGAATACATTTAACAGTCCTAGTGAATATATTTAACAGTCCTAGTGAATACATTTAACAGTCGTAGTGAATACATTTAACAGTCCTATTGAATACATTTAACAGTCCCAGTGAATATATTTAACAGTCCTAGTGAATACATTTAACAGTCCTATTGAATACATTTAACAGTCCTAGGGAATACATTTAACAGTCGTAGTGAATACATTTAACAGTCCTAGTGAATACATTTAACAGTCCTAGTGAATACATTTAACAGTACTATGGAATACATTTAACAGTCCTAATGAATACATTTAACAGTCGTAGTGAATACATTTAACAGTCGTAGTGAATACATTTAACAGTCCTAGTGAATACATTTAACAGTCGTAGTGAATACATTTAACAAGCAGTCCAAGTGAATACATTTAACATGCAGTCCAAGTGAACACAGCCATGCTATCTAAGAACGCACCATCTCATACCTTCCATTGCACTGACCACCTGGTCATAACTCTGTATGCTATTTCAAAACTGTTGAAACAATATATGTTGTTGTTTTGGGATTAAAGACATACAGATATCTCTATGAGACAGAGAAAGAGTCATCAGACCTCAGCCTGGCAAGTCTGTAGGGAGGTATAATAGCAGTCAGTCTGATGGGAGGTATAATAGCAGTCAGTCTGTAGGGAGGTATAATAGCAGTCAGTCTGTAGGGAGGTATAATAGCAGTCAGTCTGTAGGGAGGTATAATAGCAGTCAGTCGTAGGGAGGTATAATAGCAGTCAGTCTGTAGGGAGGTGTAATAGCAGTCAGTCTGTAGTGAGGTATAATAGCAGTCAGTCTCTAGTGAGGTATAATAGCAGTCAGTCTGTAGGGAGGTATAATAGCAGTCAGTCTGTAGGGAGGTATAATAGCAGTCAGTCTGTAGGGAGGTATAATAGCAGTCAGTCTGTAGGGAGGTATAATAGCAGTCAGTCTGTAGGGAGTTATAATAGCAGTCAGTCTGTAGGGAGGTATAATAGCAGTCAGTCTGTAGGGAGGTATAATAGCAGTCAGTCTGTAGGGAGGTATACTAGCAGTCAGTCTGATGGGAGGTATAATAGCAGTCAGTCTGTAGGGAGGTATAACAGCAGTCAGTCTGTAGGGAGGTATAATAGCAGTCAGTCGTAGGGAGGTATAATAGCAGTCAGTCTGTAGGGAGGTATAATAGCAGTCAGTCTGTAGTGAGGTATAATAGCAGTCAGTCTGTAGGGAGGTATAATAGCAGTCAGTCTGTAGGGAGGTATAATAGCAGTCAGTCTGTAGGGAGGTATAATAGCAGTCAGTCTGTAGGGAGGTATAATAGCAGTCAGTCTGTAGGGAGGTATAATAGCAGTCAGTCTGTAGGGAGGTATAATAGCAGTCAGTCTGTAGGGAGGTATAATAGCAGTCAGTCTGTAGGGAGGTATAATAGAAGTCAGTCTGTAGGGAGGTATAATAGCAGTCAGTCTGTAGGGAGGTATAATAGCAGTCAGTCTGTAGGGAGGTATAATAGCAGTCAGTCTGTAGGGAGGTATAATAGCAGTCAGTCTGTAGGGAGGTATAATAGCAGTCAGTCTGATGGGAGGTATAATAGCAGTCAGTCTGTAGGGAGGTATAATAGCAGAAGGATCGCAGCCTGGCCATAATATTCATTACTATATACCTATAATACCTATAATTAATGTTGTCAAACGGAGGACGGAGAACACTGACTGTTTCTATGTCCAGTCAACATGTGTGTTTCGTGTTTATCCGTTAGGTTTAGACTGATGTTATAACCTGGTGTCAGATTTGTTTGTGCTGTTCGTCATGTTTTCTCCACTAAGTCTGTATACATTAAATCAGAGTAGTGTCTTCTCCACTAAGTATATATATATACTGTATATCAGAGTAGTGTCTTCTCAACCAAGTCTATATACAGTTAATCAGAGTAGTGTCTTCTCAACCAAGTCTATATACAGTTAATCAGAGTAGTGTCTTCTCCACTAAGTCTATAAACTGTAAATCAGAGTAGTGTCTTCTCAACCAAGTCTATATACAGTTAATCAGAGAATTGTCTTCTCCACTGAGTCTATATACAGTCAATCAGAGTCATGTCTTCCCAACACAAATTCTAAATGTATTCTCTTCCTGGACTTTAAACACACTGAATCAATGGAGATGAAATAGACTATCACAGGCCATCTGCTTGTGCCTACAGACAGACAGCTACAGCTACAGAAGCTAGTCCCAGAGGACAGATCAGTTGCACTCACTTCCCTGCATCGCAGCACCAAGTTAAACCAACCAGGATCCAACAACCAGGATCCATAACGTACAGATGTCCCTTAGGTATGTTGTGTCTGGGAGTGTGTGTGTGTGTGTGTGTGTGTGTGTGTGTGTGTGTGTGTGTGTGTGTGTGTGTGTGTGTGTGTGTGTGTGTGTGTGTGTGTGTGTGTGTGTGTGTTTGTGTGTGTGTGTGTAAATGTGTGCATGTGTGTATGTGCAAGAGAGTGTGCCTCAGGGGAGGAGCATAGTCTCACCTGATCACGTGACCCATCTGTCTGCTTCAATGTCCATCTGCAAACTTAATACCCTCGGTCTAGTTCATAACCTAGCCTAGTTCATAACCTAGCCTAGTTCATAACCTAGTCTAGTTCATAACCTAGTCTAGTTCGTAACCTAGTCTAGTTCGTAACCTAGTCTAGTTCATAACCTAGTCTAGTTCATAACCTAGTCTAGTTCATAACCTAGCCCAGAGCCCCCAAGACAACAGGCAGAGCTGGCTCCACTTGCTTACACACCCAGATAACATGTGACATATTTAACCAGTGTTTTTCACCCTTCTCCTCTCCTCTGTCTACTTCCATCTTTCCTCAGAGAGCCTCAGATAACACCGGAGAGGGAGAATCACTCGGTCATCAAGCCCTGAGACTCACTCGGTCATCAAGCCCTGAGGCTCACTCGGTCATCAAGCCCTGAGACTCACTCGGTCATCAAGCCCTGAGACTCACTCGGTCATCAAGCCCTGAGGCTCACTCGGTCATCAAGCCCTGAGACTCACTCGGTCATCAAGCCCTGAGGCTCACTCGGTCATCAAGCCCTGAGAATCATTCGGTCATCAAGCCCTGAGACTCACTCGGTCATCAAGCCCAGAGACTCACTCGGTCATCTAGACCTGAGACTCACTCGGTCATCAAGCCCTGAGACTCACTCGGTCATCAAGCCCTGAGAATCACTCGGTCATCAAGCCCTGAGACTCACTCGGTCATCAAGCCCTGAGACTCACTCGGTCATCAAGCCCCGAGACTCACTCGGTCATCTAGACCTGAGACTCACTCGGTCATCAAGCCCTGAGACTCACTCGGTCATCAAGCCCTGAGACTCACTCGGTCATCAAGCCCGAGACTCACTCGGTCATCTAGACCTGAGACTCATTCGGTCATCAAGCCCTGAGACTCACTCGGTCATCAAGCCCTGAGACTCACTCGGTCTTCAAGCCCTGAAGCTCACTCGGTCATCAAGCCCTGAGACTCACTCGGTCATCAAGCCCTGAGGCTCACTCGGTCATCAAGCCCTGAGACTCACTCGGTCATCAAGCCCTGAGACTCACTCGGTCATCTAGACCTGAGACTCACTCGGTCATCAAGCCCTGAGACTCACTCGGTCACCAAGCCCTGAGACTCACTCGGTCATCAAGCCCTGAGACTCACTCGGTCATCAAGCCCTGAGACTCACTCGGTCATCAAGCCCTGAAGCTCACTCGGTCTTCAAGCCCTGAAGCTCACTCGGTCATCAAGCCCTGAAGCTCACTCGGTCATCTAGACCTGAGACTCACTCGGTCATCAAGCCCTGAGGCTCACTCGGTCATCAAGCCCTGAGGCTCACTCGGTCATCAAGCCCTGAGGCTCACTTGGTCATCAAGCCCTGAGGCTCACTCGGTCATCAAGCCCTGAGACTCACTCGGTCATCAAGCCCTGAGAAGAAATCGAACATCAAGCCCTGATTTATTTTACACATAATTTACTTTCTACTTCTTAGCCATGTATAGGCTCAGAAAACAATTTGCAAAGGACACTTTTGAAAGGCCATTCAATGACACATATTACCCATAAACCCTGTTACCGATGCTAGCACACAGTTTGTTTCAGGTGTCCACAGTATTTTCTCTCTGTCTCTGTCTCTCTGTGTGTGGGGGGCTTTATTGGCACGGGAAACATGTTAACATTGTCATGGCAAGTGAAACAGATAAACAAAAGTCAAATAAACAATGAAATGTAAATGTTAAACTCACACAAGTTCCAAAACAATAAAGAAATGTCATGTTATGTCTATATACAGTGCAAATAGTTGGGGAAAAAGGGAAAACAAATATGGGTTGTATTTACAATGGTGTTTGTTCTTCACTGGTTGCCCTTCTCTTGTGGCAACAGGTCACAAGTCTTGCTGCTGTGATGTCACACTGTGCTATTTCACCCAATAGATATGATAGTATATCAAAATTAGATTTGTTTCAAATACTTTGTGGGTCTGTGTAATCTGAGGGAAATATGCTTCTCTGATATGGTCATATATTTGACAGGAGGTAAGGAAGTGATTTACTTTCCACCTCATTTTGTGGGCAGTGTGCACATAGTCTGTCTTCTTTTGAGAGCCAGGTCGGCGGTGTTTCTCAATAGCAAGGCCTTTCTCAATAGCAAGGCTATTCTTACTGAGTCTGTACATAGTCAGTTAAGTTTAGTTAAGTTTAGTTAAGTTTAGTTAAGTTTTTCTTAATTCTCTCTGTAGGTGATGGCTTTGTTATGGAAGTTTTGGGAATCACTTCCTTTTTAGGTGGTTGTAAAATTTAATGGCTCTCTGGATTTTGATAGTTAGCGGGAATCGGTATCATTCTGCTCTGCATGCATTATTTACTGTTTTACATTGTACACAGAGGATATTTTTGCAGAATTCTGCATTCAGAATCTCAATTTGGTGTTTATCCAATTTATTGAATTTTTGGTTGGGGATCGGACCACAGACCTCACAACCATGAAGGCCAATTGGTTCTACAACTGATCCAAATATTTTTATGTAAAATGTTATGTTCATTTTGATGACATAGAAGGCCGTTCTTGACTTGTCTCTCAGACCACAGCTTTGTGGAAGTTACCTGTGGCACTGATGTTTAGGCCAAGTTATGTAAAGTTGTTTGTGTGCTCTAGGGCAACGGTGTCTAGATAGAATTTGTATTTGTGGAACACCATTATTTTTGTCTTACTGAGATTTACTCTCAGGGCCCAGGTCTGGCAGAATCTGTGCATAAGAACGAGGTGCTGCTGTAGGTCTCCTTAGTTGGGGACAGAAGCACCAGATCATCAGCAAACTGTAGACATTTGACTTCAGATTCTGGTAGGGTGAGGCCGGGTGCTGCAGACTGTTCTAGTGCCCTCGCCAATTCGTTGATACATATCTTGAAGAGGGTGGGGCTTAAGCTGCATCCCTGTCTCATCCCATGGGCCTGTGGAAATAAACAGTAGGGTGGACAGCACCTCCTACTCGAGAGTTGATCTATCTACAGCTATTCATTTGGTCTCCCATCCAGAGTTTTAACCAAGCCCAGCTCTGATTAGCTGTGAGAGTTGTCTGACTATTACCAATGTGCTATACTGAGAGTGATTATTTAGAGCTCTCTTAATAACTAAATATATTCACTATTGCTATTGAAATCCTTCCAACGGGTAGGTTTTGTAGAGCAAATTAAATGTAACCATGCTTTATAATACAGTACATCATCAATGAGACTATTTAGGCCTGTATTTATAAAAGTTATATAGTTTATAGAGTCATCAACAACTATTGTTTCAATTCAACCCAGATTTCAACTAAAAACAACAACACATGTAGACACTAGGGTTTCAAGCTTTAGTTTAATCCAAATGTAATCTTCAAGTTAAAAATGTATATGTTGAATTCACATCTCCATCACAACCAAAACATGTAAATGAAAGAATAGGACTAAATCAAATCAAATTTAAATTTAAATGCACTTGAATTTGATATGATTCAGTCCTATTCCTTAACTTAAATCTTCAGTTGAGATGGTAGACATGAATCCAACATATCAATTAGTAATTTGTAGAAAAACTGGAATTAAAGTCAGAGTAAGTTTGTTTAAAAAAAACATATCCTTCAAATGGTGATATTTTGTTCCGTTGAAAACCATAATTCATTTTCACTTTTGCAATACAGTAAATAGTCTATTAACTTGTCGACAAGTTAACAAATTACATGTTGAATACATGTCTCCAGCTAAACCAACAATACAAGTTAAAGAATAAGATTAAGCCAGTGGCACAGATGAAATTATCCAATAATTTGACACATCTCTTTTAAATATTGATATTTAGTTGCATTGTCAAACAAACACAATTCAATATTACTTTTGTAAGAAAGTAAATCGCCTAAAGTTAAAACTTCCTCAGGATTGGTGGGTCCCCTGAGGGACAGTTGAGCTAACGTAGGCTATTGAGCTAACGTAGGTTCAGTTGAGCTAACGTAGGTTCAGTTGAGCTAACGTAGGCTATTTCGATTAGCATGAGGTTGAGCTAATGTAGGCTATTGCGATTAGCATGAGGTTGAGCTATTATAGGCTATTGCGATTAGCATGAGGTTGAGCTAATGTAGGCTATTGCGATTAGCATGAGGTTGTAAGTAACAAGAACATTTCCCAGGACATAAACATATCTGATATTGGCAGAAAGCTTCAATTCTTGTTCATCTAACTGCACTGTCCAATGTACAGTAGCTCTTACAATGAAATAATACCATGCTATTGTTTGAGGAGAGTGCACAGTTTTGAACATGACAGTTATTAATAAACAAATTAGGCACATTTGGGCCGTCTTGATACAAACATTTGAACAGAAATGCAATGGTTCATTGGATCAGTCTGAAACGTTGCACATACACTGTTGCCTTCTAGTGGCCAAACTCTAAATTGCACCTGGGCTGGAATACATCATGGCCTTTCTCTTGCATTTCAAAGATGATGGTACAAAAAAAATACAAAAAAAGTTAATTTTTCTTTGTATAATCTTATACCAGATCTAATGTGTTATATTCTCCTATATTCTCTTGCTTCAGGGCCTGAGCTACAGGCTGTGTCTTTTTTCGAAGTGTCTATTTTTGAAGTGTCTTTTTAAGTGTCTTTTTTATCAAGTGTCTTTTTAAGTGTCTTTTTTATCAAGTGTCTTTTTAAGTGTCTTTTTTATCAAGTGTCTTTTGAAGTGTCTTTTTTTGAAGTGACTTTTTAAGTGTCTTTTTTTTCAAGTCTTTTGAATTGTCTTTTATTGAAGTGTCTTTTGAAGTGTCTTTTTAAGTGTCTTTTAAGTGTCTTTTTTTGAAGTGTCTTTTTAAGTGTCTTTTTTTTCAAGTGTCTTTTGAATTGTCTTTTTTTGAAGTGTCTTTGAAGTGTCTTTTTTTTCAAGTGTCTTTTGAAGTGTCTTTTTTTGAAGTGTCTTTCTTATCTAGGAGATAAAAGAAAGCTCAGGAAATATCGTTTTTTTTTTTACACATTTAACCCCTTCTATTTGTTGGCACAAAACTACCTTCATTCGTTTGTATGGGTCGCCTTGAGACGAGTCCTGAGACACTTGTGGAGGTCGAAGAGCAACAAGGGAAAACACCATCATTTTCCCTGAGAGTCTCCACTTTCCATTGAGTGGTCATAATAGTTTGTAGTCCAATTTTCAGGATGTCTCATGGCCTGACAAACATCGCTGTAGCTCGGCCAACCTTTCACCGCAGATGCGGATGGGCGAAATAGGTGGATGTGGTGCATTGAGACGCAGCCCATTCTAAAACCTGACATATCTCTAGCTTAAACTGACGGATTTTGATGGGGACACACACACACATACACAGACACAGACACACACACACACACAACCTGTGTGACAGGATCCATAACCTGCCCTTCAAACTATGTGTGATGAAGTGGCATCTGTCTTTCAGACACTTGTCAGTTTCATGTCTGTAAGGAACTGTCACTATCAACTTCCCCTCCCTCCTTTCTGGTTTTTGTATGTGGTTTCCTGACACTACGGCCGGGCCCATCAGATCTCTCCCCCAATCTGAGGCTTATTTCCAGGCTACCTCAGCAGGTGAGGGGCTTTCAGGCTCGGCTGGGGCTAAGGAGTCACTGAGCCTACGTCTAGACCAATAACACCTATGTATGAATGGACAAAGAAACCGATCACATGACACCATTGATTCCTATGTGAAGACTCAACAGTGCATTGAAGCCAAGTGAAGTTGGTTAAGATGGCGTCTCGTGGAGACATGACATGTGCAGTTTTAGCTACTCCAGGAAGTGACGTGGGGAGGGTAGCTCAGTGCTGGCCCCTCTCATTGAGTGGGAGATTCTCGTTTTAGCAAAAGACCATCATCCGTCCTCTCTCCTCCATCCTCTCTCCACCTTGACCTGAAAACCGATAGGTCGAGTAGGTCGAGGAGTGTGTCAAGTCGTTAGTAGGTAAACAGAAGAATGTCCTCTCCCGGGCGCTAAAGACATGGGCGTCGATTAAGGTAGCCCCATGCACCTCTCTGATTCAGAGGGGTTGGGTAAAATACGGAAGACTCATTTCAGTTGAATGCATTCAGTCATACAACTGACTAGGTATCCCCCTTCCCTTTCCTACACATTAGCCAGCGTTCATTGAGGATACTCATGTGTATCCTACCTCTGAAGAATTTTGAAATCTTCCTTTGAATCATATTTTTCTTTGTCAGAGGATGAAAACATGCACCTGCTTAAAAACAATATGCTACTTATTATTTATCGATAAAATATTTGGCACAACTAATTTAATGGTATCCTTCTACACATTTATTATGGGATCCACCCCTGTAAACCTAATTAGCCTAATGACCTGTGAGTGGAGAAGAGTACATTTCCATCCTCATTCACAATTATTGGCACCACGACTGTCTTAAAAAAAAACATTTTATTTTATTTATTTGCATGAAGATTGACCAGGTAGATGGGGTGATGGGCATTTTTCCATTCACTGCAAACAATGCCTGCAGTACTGCGGTCGGCCTTGATCTTCTATGGCTTCAATGAGAGGGGGCAGTCGTTCTCCTCTGCTCTAGATACCGTCCTTGGATGCTCCACGGCAGGCTTTGTCCTAAGCCACCTGGGTAATGTCCAAGCCCGAGGCTGAAGCTCCTTCTGGGTCCTCTCAGCTCAGTTCACCGCCTCCCCACTCTGTTTCCTTTTCGGGAACACAAAGAAGAGAAACTTTCTTTTTTAAACATTGAATACACCGCAAAATAATAGAATTTAGAGCTGCAGGCTAATAGAATTTGAGTTGAAAAATACAGTCATGTATTACAGCATAATGTCATGTAGCATAATGTACTGTAATGTCATGTAGCATAATGTTCTGTAATGTCATGTAGCATGATGTAATGTCACGTAGCATAATGTACTGTAATTTCATGTAGCAGAATGTTCTGTAATGTCATGTAGCATAATTAAATGTCATGTAGCATAATGTGATGTAATGTCATGTAGCATAATGTACTGTAATGTCATGTAGCATAATGTTCTGTAACGTCATGTAGCATAATTAAATGTTACGTAGCATAATGTACTGTAATGTCATGTAGCATAATGTACTGTAATGTCATGTAGCATAATGTATTGTCATGTAGAGTAACGTCATGTAGCATAATGTTCTGTAATGTCATGTAGCATGATGTACTGTAATGTTATGTAGCATAATGTACTGTAATGTCATGTAGCATAATGTACTGTAATGTCATGTAGCATAATGTGATGTAATGTCATGTAGCATGTAATGTTATGTAGCATAATGTCATGTAATGTCATGTAGCATAATGTGATGTAATGTCATGTAGCATAATGTTCTGTAATGTCATATAGCATGATGTGATGTAATGTCATGTAGCATAAGGTACTGTAATGTCATGTAGCATAATGTGATGTAATGTCATGTAATGTCATGTATCATAAGGTACTGTAATGTCATGTAGCATAAGGTACTGTAATGTCATGTAGCATAAGGTACTGTAATGTCATGTAGCATAATGTGATGTAATGTCATGTAATGTCATGTATCATAAGGTACTGTAATGTCATGTAGCATAATGCTAATAAATCCTCAGTATTTTGCCAAAGATAAGAACAATATCTTATCTGAAAAAATTTGCCTTGTCACCTAAAACTGAAACGTTTAGATGCACAACCGAGAGCATCCTGTCGGGCTGTACCACCGCCTGGTACGGGCAATTGCACCTCCCTCAACCGCAAGGCTCTCCAGAGGGTAGTGAGGTCTGCACAATGCATCACCGGGAGCAAACTACTTGTCCTACAGGACACCTACAGCACCTGATGTCACAGGAAGGCCAAAAAGATCATCAAGGACAACAACCACCTGAGCCACTGCCTGTTCACCCCGCTGTCATCTAGAAGGCGAGGTCAGTACAGTTGCATCAAAGCTGGGACCGAGAGACTGATAAACAGCTTCTATCTCAAGGCCTTTAGACTGTTAAACAGCCGTCACTAACATAGAGAGGCTGCTGCCAACATACAGACTCAAATCTCTGCCCACTTAAATAAATGGATTTAATAAAGGTATCACTTTAAAGGTCACTTTAAATATTGCCACTTTATATAATGTTTACATATCCTACATTACTCATCTCATATGTACAGTATATACTGTATTTTATACCATCTATTGCATCTTGCCTGTACGACACGGCCATCGCTCATCCATTTATTTATATGTACATATTCTTATTCATCCCTTTACATTTGTGTGTATAAGTTAGTTGTTGTGAATTTGTTAGATTACTTGATAGATATTACCGCACTGTCGGAACTAGAAGCACAAGCATTTCACTACATTCACATTAACATCTGCTACGCTTGTGTATGTAATCAATAACATTTGATTTGATAAACACTTGTGTACTTACAAGGTATCACATTACTCTCTTGCTAACTACTTAGCTTATAAAAAACACATATTTTTGGGGGGGTAATTTCAGCCTCCCCTGATATACAGCAGGATGTGATGACAGAGGATGGCTTCTATAAAATGACATTTTTTTTGCTGGACCACAAACCTACACATAGCCCTGTATAGCCGATTGGTAGAATTTCATAAAAGTTGTGAAACACCATTTAGTTTTATTTTAGATTACTGTCAAGGAATACCTCTGTACAAGCCTTACTAGAAAGCAGAAACCTAATATGTATTTATTTACATTCATCTGGAATTACACACGTCTCAATAATCTTGATTTAGTTTAGATTCAAATATTAGAACCCTTCAATGAAAGTTTTGAGCAACTGTCTGTCAAACTAGTTAAAGTATGTAACTAGTTGAAGGAAATAACGAGTTGAAGTAAGTAACTAGTTGAAGTAAGTATCAAATTGAAGTAAGTATCTAGTTGAAGTAAGTAACTAGTTGAAGGAAATAACGATATGAAGTAAGTACCTAGTTGAAGTAAGTATCTAGTTGAAGGAAATAACGAGTTGAAGTAAGTAACTAGTTGAAGTAAGTATCTAATTGAAGTAAGTAACTAGTTGAGGTAAGTAACTCGTTGAAGTAAGTAACTAGTTGAAGTAAGTAACTAGTTGAAGTCAGTATCTAGTAGAAGGAAATAACTACTTGAAGTAAGTATCTAATTGAAGTAAGTATCTAGTTGAAGGAAGTATCTAGTTGAAGTAAGTATCTAGTTGAAGGAAGTATCTAGTTGAAGTATCTAGTTGAAGTATCTAGTTGAAGTAAGTAACTAGTTGAGGTAAGAAACTAGTTGAAGTAAGTATCTAGTTGAAGTAAGTAACTAGTTGAAGTAAGTAACTAGTTGAAGTAAGTATCTTGTTGACGTAAGTAACTAGTTGAAGTAAGTAACTAGTTGAAGTAAGTAACTAGTTGAAGTAAGTAACTAGTTGAAGTAAGTATCTAGTTGAAGTAAGTAACTAGTTGAAGTAAGTAACTAGTTGAAGTAAGTATCTTGTTGAAGTAAGTAACTAGTTGAAGTAAGTATCTTGTTGACGTAAGTAACTAGTTGAAGTAAGTATCTAGTTGAAGTAAGTAACTAGTTGAAGTAAGTATCTAGTTGAAGTAAGTAACTAGTTGAAGTAAGAAACTAGTTGAAGTGAGTAACTAGTTGAAGTAAGTATCTAGTTGTAGTAAGTATATAGTTGAAGTATGTAACTAGTTGAAGTAAGTATCTAGTTGAAGTAAGTAACTAGTTGAAGTAGTATCTAATTGAAGTAAGTAACTAGTTGAAGTATCTAGTTGAAGTAAGTATCTAGTTGAAGGAAGTATCTAGTTGAAGTATCTAGTTGAAGTAAGTAACTAGTTGAAGTATCTTGTTGACGTAAGTAACTAGTTGAAGTAAGTATCTAGTTGAAGTAAGTAACTAGTTGAAGTAAGTATCTAGTTGAAGTAAGTAACTAGTTGAAGTAAGAAACTAGTTGAAGTGAGTAACTAGTTGAAGTAAGTATCTAGTTGTAGTAAGTATCTAGTTGAAGTATGTAACTAGTTGAAGTAAGTATCTAGTTGAAGTAAGTAACTAGTTGAAGTAAGTAACTAGTTGAAGTAGTATCTAATTGAAGTAAGTAACTAGTTGAAGTATCTAGTTGAAGTAAGTATCTAGTTGAACGAAGTATCTAGTTGAAGTATCTAGTTGAAGTATCTAGTTGAAGTAAGTATCTTGTTGACGTAAGTAACTAGTTGAAGTAAGTAACTAGTTGAAGTAAGTAACTAGTTGAAGTAAGTATCTAGTTGAAGTAAGTAACTAGTTGAAGTAAGTATCTAGTTGAAGTAAGTAACTAGTTGAAGTAAGTAACTAGTTGAAGTGAGTAACTAGTTGAAGTAAGTATCTAGTTGAAGTAAGTATCTAGTTGAAGTAAGTAACTAGTTGAAGTAAGTATCTAGTTGAAGTAAGTAACTAGTTGAAGTAAGTATCTAGTTGAAGTAAGTAACTAGTTGAAGTAAGTATCTAGTTGAAGGAAATAACCAGTTGAGTAAGTCACTAGTTGAAGTAAGTATCTAATTGAAGTAAGTAACAATTTTAGGTAAGTAACTAGTTGAAGTAATTATCTAGTTGAAGGAAATAACTAGTTGAAGTAAGTATCTAATTGAAGTAAGTAACTAGTTGAAGTAAGTATCTAGTTGAGGTAAGTATCTAGTTGAAGGAAGTATCTAATTGAAGTAATTAACTAGTTGAAGTAAGTAACTAGTTGAAGTATCTAGTTGAAGTAAGTATCTAGTTGAAGTAAGTATCTAGTTGAAGTAAGTAACTAGTTGATGTAAGTATCTAGTTGAAGTAAGTATCTAGTTGAAGTAAGTATCTAGTTGAAGTAAGTAACTAGTTGAAGTAAGTATCTAGTTGAAGTAAATAACTAGTTGAAGTAAGTAACTAGTTGAAGTAAATAACTAGTTGAAGTAAGTAACTAGTTGAGGTAATTAACTAGTTAAAGTAAGTATCTAGTTGAAGGAAATATCTAGTTGAAGTAAATAACTAGTTGAAGTAAGTAACTAGTTGAAGTAAGTATCTAATTGAAGTAAGTAACTAGTTGAAGTAAGTAACTAGTTGAAGTATCTAGTTGAAGTAAGTCTCTAGTTGAAGTAAGTATCTAGTTGAAGTACGTAACTAGTTGAAGTACGTATCTAGTTGAAGTAAGTATCTAGTTGAAGTAAATAACTAGTTGAAGTAAGTAACTAGTTGAAGTAAGTAACTAGTTGAAGTAAGTATCTAGTTGAAGTAAGTATCTAGTTGAAGTAAGTAACTAGTTGAAGTAAGTAACTAGTTGAGGTAAGTAACTCGTTGAAGTAAGTAACTAGTTGAAGTAAGTAACTAGTTGAAGTCAGTATCTAGTAGAAGGAAATAACTACTTGAAGTAAGTATCTAATTGAAGTAAGTATCTAGTTGAAGGAAGTATCTAGTTGAAGTAAGTATCTAGTTGAAGGAAGTATCTAGTTGAAGTATCTAGTTGAAGTATCTAGTTGAAGTAAGTAACTAGTTGAGGTAAGAAACTAGTTGAAGTAAGTATCTAGTTGAAGTAAGTAACTAGTTGAAGTAAGTAACTAGTTGAAGTAAGTATCTTGTTGACGTAAGTAACTAGTTGAAGTAAGTAACTAGTTGAAGTAAGTAACTAGTTGAAGTAAGTAACTAGTTGAAGTAAGTATCTAGTTGAAGTAAGTAACTAGTTGAAGTAAGTAACTAGTTGAAGTAAGTATCTTGTTGAAGTAAGTAACTAGTTGAAGTAAGTATCTTGTTGACGTAAGTAACTAGTTGAAGTAAGTATCTAGTTGAAGTAAGTAACTAGTTGAAGTAAGTATCTAGTTGAAGTAAGTAACTAGTTGAAGTAAGAAACTAGTTGAAGTGAGTAACTAGTTGAAGTAAGTATCTAGTTGTAGTAAGTATATAGTTGAAGTATGTAACTAGTTGAAGTAAGTATCTAGTTGAAGTAAGTAACTAGTTGAAGTAGTATCTAATTGAAGTAAGTAACTAGTTGAAGTATCTAGTTGAAGTAAGTATCTAGTTGAAGGAAGTATCTAGTTGAAGTATCTAGTTGAAGTATCTAGTTGAAGTAAGTAACTAGTTGAAGTATCTTGTTGACGTAAGTAACTAGTTGAAGTAAGTATCTAGTTGAAGTAAGTAACTAGTTGAAGTAAGTATCTAGTTGAAGTAAGTAACTAGTTGAAGTAAGAAACTAGTTGAAGTGAGTAACTAGTTGAAGTAAGTATCTAGTTGTAGTAAGTATCTAGTTGAAGTATGTAACTAGTTGAAGTAAGTATCTAGTTGAAGTAAGTAACTAGTTGAAGTAAGTAACTAGTTGAAGTAGTATCTAATTGAAGTAAGTAACTAGTTGAAGTATCTAGTTGAAGTAAGTATCTAGTTGAACGAAGTATCTAGTTGAAGTATCTAGTTGAAGTATCTAGTTGAAGTAAGTATCTTGTTGACGTAAGTAACTAGTTGAAGTAAGTAACTAGTTGAAGTAAGTAACTAGTTGAAGTAAGTATCTAGTTGAAGTAAGTAACTAGTTGAAGTAAGTATCTAGTTGAAGTAAGTAACTAGTTGAAGTAAGTAACTAGTTGAAGTGAGTAACTAGTTGAAGTAAGTATCTAGTTGAAGTAAGTATCTAGTTGAAGTAAGTAACTAGTTGAAGTAAGTATCTAGTTGAAGTAAGTAACTAGTTGAAGTAAGTATCTAGTTGAAGTAAGTAACTAGTTGAAGTAAGTATCTAGTTGAAGGAAATAACCAGTTGAGTAAGTCACTAGTTGAAGTAAGTATCTAATTGAAGTAAGTAACAATTTTAGGTAAGTAACTAGTTGAAGTAAGTATCTAGTTGAAGGAAATAACTAGTTGAAGTAAGTATCTAATTGAAGTAAGTAACTAGTTGAAGTAAGTATCTAGTTGAGGTAAGTATCTAGTTGAAGGAAGTATCTAATTGAAGTAATTAACTAGTTGAAGTAAGTAACTAGTTGAAGTATCTAGTTGAAGTAAGTATCTAGTTGAAGTAAGTATCTAGTTGAAGTAAGTAACTAGTTGATGTAAGTATCTAGTTGAAGTAAGTATCTAGTTGAAGTAAGTATCTAGTTGAAGTAAGTAACTAGTTGAAGTAAGTATCTAGTTGAAGTAAATAACTAGTTGAAGTAAGTAACTAGTTGAAGTAAATAACTAGTTGAAGTAAGTAACTAGTTGAGGTAATTAACTAGTTGAAGTAAGTATCTAGTTGAAGGAAATATCTAGTTGAAGTAAATAACTAGTTGAAGTAAGTAACTAGTTGAAGTAAGTATCTAATTGAAGTAAGTAACTAGTTGAAGTATCTAGTTGAAGTAAGTCTCTAGTTGAAGTAAGTATCTAGTTGAAGTACGTAACTAGTTGAAGTACGTATCTAGTTGAAGTAAGTATCTAGTTGAAGTAAATAACTAGTTGAAGTAAGTAACTAGTTGAAGTAAGTAACTAGTTGAAGTAAGTATCTAGTTGAAGTAAGTATCTAGTTGAAGTAAGTAACTAGTTGAAGTAAGTATCTAGTTGAAGTAAATAACTAGTTGAAGTAAGTATCTAATTGAAGTAAGTAACTAGTTGAAGTAAGTAACTAGTTGAAGGAAATATCTAGTTGAAGTAAGTATCTAGTTGAAGGAAGTAACTAGTTGAAGTAAGTATCTAGTTGAAGTATCTGGTTGAAGTAAGTAACTAGTTGAAGGAAGTATCTAGTTGAAGTAACTAGTTGAAGTATCTAGTTGAAGTATCTAGTTGAAGTATCTAGTTGAAGTATCTAGTTGAAGTACGTTTCTAGTTGAAGTAAGTAACTAGTTGAAGTAAATAACTAGTTGAAGTAAGTAACTAGTTGAAGTAAGTAACTAGTTGAAGTAAGTAACTAGTTGAAGTAAGTATCTAGTTGAAGTAAGTAACTAGTTGATGTAAGTATCTAGTTGAAGTAAGTATCTAGTTGAAGTAAGTATCTAGTTGAAGTAAGTAACTAGTTGATGTAAGTATCTAGTTGAAGTAAGTATCTAGTTGAAGTAAGTATCTAGTTGAAGTAAGTAACTAGTTGAAGTAAGTATCTAGTTGAAGTAAATAACTAGTTGAAGTAAGTAACTAGTTGAAGTAAATAACTAGTTGAAGTAAGTAACTAGTTGAGGTAATTCACTAGTTGAAGTAAGTATCTAGTTGAAGGAAATATCTAGTTGAAGTAAGTAACTAGTTGAAGTAAGTATCTAATTGAAGTAAGTAACTAGTTGAAGTAAGTAACTAGTTGAAGTATCTAGTTGAAGTAAGTCTCTAGTTGAAGTAAGTATCTAGTTGAAGTACGTAACTAGTTGAAGTACGTATCTAGTTGAAGTAAGTATCTAGTTGAAGTAAATAACTAGTTGAAGTAAGTAACTAGTTGAAGTAAGTAACTAGTTGAAGTAAGTATCTAGTTGAAGTAAGTATCTAGTTGAAGTAAGTAACTAGTTGAAGTAAGTATCTAGTTGAAGTAAGTAACTAGTTGAAGTAAGTATCTAGTTGAAGTAAATAACTAGTTGAAGTAAGTATCTAATTGAAGTAAGTAACTAGTTGAAGGAAATATCTAGTTGAAGTAAGTATCTAGTTGAAGGAAGTAACTAGTTGAAGTAAGTATCTAGTTGAAGTATCTGGTTGAAGTAAGTAACTAGTTGAAGGAAGTATCTAGTTGAAGTAACTAGTTGAAGTATCTAGTTGAAGTAAGTATCTAGTTGAAGTATCTAGTTGAAGTATCTAGTTGAAGTACGTTTCTAGTTGAAGTAAGTAACTAGTTGAAGTAAATAACTAGTTGAAGTAAGTAACTAGTTGAAGTAAGTAACTAGTTGAAGTAAGTAACTAGTTGAAGTGAGTAACTAGTTGAAGTAAGTATCTAGTTGAAGTAAGTAACTAGTTGAAGTGAGTAACTAGTTGAAGTAAGTATCTAGTTGAAGTAAGTAACTAGTTGAAGTAAGTAACTAGTTGAAGTAAATAACTAGTTGAAGTAAGTAACTAGTTGAAGTAAGTAACTAGTTGAAGTAAGTAACTAGTTGAAGTGAGTAACTAGTTGAAGTAAGTATCTAGTTGAAGTAAGTATCTAGTTGAAGTAAGTATCTAGTTGAAGTGAGTAACTAGTTGAAGTAAGTATCTAGTTGAAGTAAGTATCTAGTTGAAGTAAGTATCTAGTTGAAGTAAGTAACTAGTTGAAGTAATTAACTAGTTGAAGTAAGTAACTAGTTGAAGTAAGTAACTAGTTGAAGTAAGTAACTAGTTGAAGTCAGTAACTAGTTGAAGTAAGTATCTAGTTGAAGTAAGTATCTAATTGAAGTGAGTAACTAGTTGAAGTAAGTATCTAGTTGAAGTAAGTATCTAGTTGAAGTAAGTATCTAGTTGAAGTAAGTAACTAGTTGAAGTAAGTAACTAGTTGAAGTGAGTAACTAGTTGAAGTAAGTATCTAGTTGAAGTAAGTAACTAGTTGAAGTGAGTAACTAGTTAAAGTAAGTATCTAGTTGAAGTAAGTATCTAGTTGAAGTAAGTATCTAGTTGAAGTAAGTATCTCTGTTCATGGAACAACGGGTCAGCAAGCAGCTAGACCAGATTATCTGACCAATCCAATTTAACAAACACACTTTAATTGCGTAATGTATAATATTCCCACCATATTGTGTTCCATCCGTGAGTAGTTAATAACTGTCTACATCCGATGAGATTCCACCTTTGAAAACTCAAATCGGTGTCATTATAGCTAGAAATAGATACTGTATATCTCACCCTGAAAGGGCTGTCCACTGCGATACATCACGGGGGCAGATCATTGTTCGTTAAGGGTGTGGTTTGATGTCGCCGAGTTTCTAAAAGGTTACCTTTCCGTGTCATCCAGGGCGTCCTCTTTGCCATGTGAAGGTTGGCTTGCCTTTCGGGAGATGCGAGAGCTGTTGATGGTTTTAAAACTATGAAGGAATTGGTGGCCTAAATACAGACGAAATGACTGTTGCATCACTATGTCGTTATCTTATTCGCTCCACTTCCTGATTGGACATTACTGTGTTTGTAGTTTAGTTGCCAGGACCTTACCTCATGTGTAGAAACGGCGGTGTAGATGGACTACGGTAGGAATGTTTGTCAATGGATGAACCCCCCCCCATGTTACATTCAGCATTGAGGAAATCAAAAAGCTTACTTTATCATTTCTCACTGTAGGTTTCAATGATCCAAGTGAAGCATAACAATATCATGAATAAATGGTAAAAACAATGGACAAACAGAAATATAATTCGTGGAAAGATTAAACACTCCAGTGTGGGCTCTCAGTGTACTCTTTCGGGTAGCTTTTCCTGTGCAAACAGAAGCAAACCATGATGAAACATTACAGACATAACCTGCAACATCGCACCTTAGGAAACCATGAATGTGTTTATGTGTGTGTGTGTGTGTGTGTGAGTGTGTGTGTGTGTGTGTGCGTGCGTGCGTGCGTGCGTGCGTGTGTGCGTGTGTGTGTGCGTGTGTGTGTGTGTGCGTGCGTGCGTGTGTGTGTTAAAGGGGTGTAAGTCCACGTGCGTCTCGCAAATCAAATATGTCAGCCTTCCCTTTTTTTCTCCACTGTTGCATTTGAATAGAAGAAAGCACCTCTTTCTTTAAGAATGTGGAAATGGCTATCTAGAGTCAGCTGT
The DNA here is from genome assembly GCF_036934945.1 of Oncorhynchus masou masou. NCBI lineage: Eukaryota > Metazoa > Chordata > Actinopteri > Salmoniformes > Salmonidae > Oncorhynchus > Oncorhynchus masou. Next base: position 25,136 of record NW_027009329.1, on the reverse strand, counting down.
CCGTCCCCAAGGCAGAACCTGTTGAAGAACCTTTATTTTTTTGGTTCCAGGTAGAATCTTTTTGATGCCAGAAAGAAACATTTTAGGTTCCATTTAGAACCCTTTTCACATAGGGGGGCGTCTATGGGGACAGGTGAAGAACCCTTTTCCTAAAGGGGGGTTGTCAATGGGGACAGGCGAAGAACCCTTTTCATAGAGGGGGATCCGTCTATGGGGACAGGTGAAGAACCCTTTTCCTAGAGGGGGTGTCGTCTATGGGGACAGGCGAAGAACCATTTTTATAGAGGGGGTCCGTCTATGGGGACAGGCGAAGAACCCTTTTCATAGAGGGGGTGTCGTCTATGGGAACAGGCGAAGAACCCTTTTCATAGAGGGGGGGTCCGTCTATGGGGACAGGCGAAGAGCCCTTTTCATAGGGGGGAGTCCGTCGATGGGGACAGGCGAAGATCCCTTTCTGAACCCCTTTTTTTCCTAAGAGTGCAGGGTAGCTACGCGGAGTGCAGGGTAGCTACGCGGAGTGCAGGGTAGCTACGGGGAGTGCAGGGTAGCTACGGGGAGTGCAGGGTAGCTACGCGGAGTGCAGGGTAGCTACGGGAGTGCAGGGTAGCTACGCGGAGTGCAGGGTAGCTACGCGGAGTGCAGGGTAGCTACGGGGAGTGCAGGGTAGCTACGGGGAGTGCAGGGTAGCTACGCGGAGTGCAGGGTAGCTACGGGAGTGCAGGGTAGCTACGGGGAGTGCAGGGTAGCTACGGGGAGTGCAGGGTAGCTACACGGAGTGCGGGGTAGCTACGCGGAGTGCAGGGCAGCTACGCGGAGTACAGGGCAGCTACGCAGAGTGCAGGGTAGCTACGCGGAGTGCAGGGCAGCTACGCGGAGTACAGGGCAGCTACGCAGAGTGCAGGGTAGCTACGCGGAGTGCAGGGCAGCTACACGGAGTGCAGGGTAGCTACACGGAGTGCGGGGTAGCTACGCGGAGTGCAGGGCAGCTACGCGGAGTGCAGGGCAGCTACGCGGAGTGCAGGGTAGCTACACGGAGTGCGGGGTAGCTACGCGGAGTGCAGGGCAGCTACGCGGAGTACAGGGCAGCTACGCAGAGTGCAGGGTAGCTACGCGGAGTGCAGGGCAGCTACACGGAGTGCAGGGTAGCTACACGGAGTGCGGGGTAGCTACGCGGAGTGCAGGGCAGCTACGCGGAGTGCAGGGCAGCTACGCGGAGTGCAGGGTAGCTACACGGAGTGCGGGGTAGCTACGCGGAGTGCAGGGCAGCTACGCGGAGTACAGGGCAGCTACGCAGAGTGCAGGGTAGCTACGCGGAGTGCAGGGTAGCTACGCGGAGTGCAGGGCAGCTACACGGAGTGCAGGGCAGCTACGCGGAGTGCGGGGTAGCTACGCGGAGTGCAGGGCAGCTACGCGGAGTGCAGGGCAGCTACGCGGAGTGCAGGGTAGCTACACGGAGTGCGGGGTAGCTACGCGGAGTGCAGGGCAGCTACGCGGAGTACAGGGCAGCTACGCAGAGTGCAGGGTAGCTACGCGGAGTGCAGGGCAGCTACGCGGAGTGCAGGGCAGCTACGCGGAGTGCAGGGCAGCTACGCGGAGTGCAGCACAGCTACGCGGAGTTCAGGGCAGCTACGCGGAGTGCAGGGCAGCTACGCGGAGTGCAGGGTAGCTACGCGGAGTGCAGGGCAGCTACGCGGAGTGCAGGGCAGCTACGCGGAGTTCAGGGCAGGTACGCGGAGTGCAGGGCAGCTACGCGGAGTGCAGGGTAGCTACGCGGAGTGCAGGGCAGCTACGCGGAGTACAGGGCAGCTACGCGGAGTGCAGGGTAGCTACGCGGAGTGCAGGGCAGCTACGCGGAGTGCAGGGCAGCTACGCGGAGGTATTGACACATACTTGTACCTGTTATAAAACAACATCCTTTTCCTCCATCTCCATCAGATTCCATCAGCACACTGGGCTATAGCAGGTACTCCCACAACACCTACAAAATACTTCCCAAGATAATACTTACTAAAACACCGTAGCTCATTCTGCAGCTCCGCTCCGGGGAAGATGGGGAGTAGCATGTGTCTCCCGTGGCAACTCCACAATGAAATGTTATTGTTAGTTGCAGGACATTGTGAAAGTGATGTGTCAGCGGCCATAACTGCTAATTAATTCACCATCTCAGAAAATAAGCCAGCAATGACACACACACACACACACACACACACACACACACGTTCAGTCTGTTTGTATTTAACATGCTAGTGAGAGCTGTGCTGCTCGAACGCTTTCCCATTATGTCCGACGGCATGTGGCTTTAATTAACAATTACGTGTGTAAGCAGCAGCAGCTGTTATGTCGATCCTTTCGCCTACCTTGACACAACGTGATGAAGTTGATAAAGAAAATGACAGGGTGTTATTTAATGAAGAGCGGGCACTCACTGTTATTACGTGAACCATTGTCTTCCGACAGGTGGTGTCACACCTGCGACAGACTCGTCCCTCAACCGACAGTGCAGACGGATCGTCGCCCAATCTGATATAAGACAATGTTGATTAACATGATCACATTCATTAGATCCTTTTTTAGTATCCATTTTTATTTTTACTTTTTTAATTGTAAAGAATTTGCACAACACTAACACACAATATGCCAAATGATAGACCAGCCCAATAGGCCATAACTAATAAAATAACGAGCAATAATCAACAAGACATACCATTATATTTACAGTGCAGTCCAGTGCAGTCCAGTGAAGTTGTTCAATGCAGTACAGTGCAGTTCAGTGCATGTTGGTATAGTTTAATACAACAGCATCACTGATTCTGAGATACCGAAAAAAATAAAATAATAATCTGCGATTGATATGTGTTATACCTTCCTTCTAAAAGCAGGGCTGTTGTATCAGTGGCTATGTGGCTGTAGGGCCCTCAGTGGGGACCAAACCAAACTGTAACCTATGTAGAATCCATGACCCCAATTGCCTCCCCCATAGCTGATGATAGCCCCTCCCCCCATGACTGATGATAGCCCCTCCCCCATGGCTGATGATAGCCCCTCCCCCATGGCTGATGATAGCTCCTCCCCCACGGCTGATGATAGCTCCTCCCCCATGGCTGATGATAGCCCCTCCCCCATGGCTGATGATAGCTCCTCCCCCATGGCTGATGATAGCCCCTCCCCCATGACTGATGATAGCACCTCCACCACGGCTGATGATAGCCCCTCCACCATCGCTGATGATAGCTCCTCCCCCATGACTGATGATAGCACCTACTCCCCATGGCTGATGATAGCACCTCCCCCATCGCTGATGATAGCCTCTCCCCCATGGCTGATGATAGCCCCTCCCCCATGGCTGATGATAGCACCTACTCCCCATGGCTGATGATAGCCCCTCCCCCATGGCTGATGATAGCCCCTCCCCCATGGCTGATGATAGCCCCTCCCCCATGGCTGATGATAGCCCCTCCCCCATGGCTGATGATAGCCCCTCCCCCATCGCTGATGATAGCCCCTCCCCCATGGCTGATGATAGCACCTACTCCCCATGGCTGATGATAGCCCCTCCCTCATGGCTGATGATAGCCCCTCCCCCATCGCTGATGATAGCCTCTCCCCCATGGCTGATGATAGCCTCTCCCCCATGGCTGATGATAGCTCCTCCCCCATGGCTGATGATAGCTCCTCCCCCATGGCTGATGATAGCCCCTCCCGCATGGCTGATGATAGCCCCTCCCCCATGGCTGATGATAGCCCCTCCCCCATGGCTGATGATAGCCCCTCCCCCATGGCTGATGATAGCTCCTCCCCCATGGCTGATGATAGCTCCTCCCCCATGGCTGATGATAGCCCCTCCCCCACGGCTGATGATAGCCCCTCCCCCCATGACTGATGATAGCACCTACTCCCCATGGCTGATGATAGCTCCTCCCCCATGGCTGATGATAGCCTCTCCCCCATGGCTGATGATAGCTCCTCCCCCATGGCTGATGATAGCCCCTCCCCCATGGCTGATGATAGCCCCTCTCCTTGTTCTATGCATGTACAGTGCCTTGCGAAAGTATTCGGCCCCCTTGAAATTTGCGACCTTTTGCCACATTTCAGGCTTCAAACATAAAGATATAAAACTGTACTTTTTTGTGAAGAATCAACAACAAGTGGGACACAGTCATGAAGTGGAACGACATTTATTGGATATTTCAAACTTTTTTAACAAATCAAAAACTGAAAAATTGGGCGTGCAAAATTATTCAGCCCCCTGAAGTTAATACTTTGTAGCGCCACCTTTTGCTGCGAACAGCCCTTAGCCGTGGTATATTGTCCATATACCACAACACCTCGGTCCTTATTGCTCAAGTATGCCAGCTGAAAACAATGAAAAATATGTTCATATTTTCACAGAATGAATAGGAATGATTATGCTCAGCACATTACTGAGCATTTACTGGGATGGACAAAGAGTGGATAAATTATACAACCTTATTTCAAATAGAAACCATTGTGAAAAACATCTCAACAGCGCAGGTAATGTGAGTGGAAAGATGATGACTCATCATGAGAAACATTACAGTAATCTGCTACCAGAACTGGCACTTAAGATACAAATGTATGGACAAGTAGGAAAGACAAGCAAATGTTGACAAGTAGTTCCACTGAGCATTCAAGAGACAGAATCCTAGAGTAGCTACCCCAGAATGCTTGTTTAATTGACAACTGAGGTTTGTTCCATGATAGAACAATCTTAACCAATTGATAACCCCGGCTATGAACTTTGCTCTAAACTCAAAGGTTCTCTCAGGAACGGGCGGCAGGGTAGCCTAGTGGTAAGATCGTTGGACTAGTCACCGGAAGGTTGCGAGTTCAAACCCCCAAGCTGACAAGGTACAAATCTGTCGTTCTGCCCCTGAACAGGCAGTTAACCCACTGTTCCTAGGCCGTCATTGAAAATAAGAATTTGTTCTTAACTGACTTGCCTGGTTAAATAAAGGTAAATTAAAAATAAATAAGGAAGAAAAAAGTGTTTTTATTAAGAATCAAATTCACCATCAAGTGATTCTGTCTTCTCTCTCTCTCTCCTGTGTCTCTCTCTCTCTCCTGTCAATTCAATTCAATTCAATTCAAGGGGCTTTATTGGCATGGGTAACATGTGTTAACATTGCCAAAGCAAGTAAGGTAGATAATATATAAAGTGAAATAAACAATAAAAATTAGCAGTAGACATCACACATACAGAAGTTGCAAAACAATAAAGACATTACAAATGTCATATTATATATATATATATATATATAGTGTTTTTACAATGTACAAATGGTAAAGGACACAAGATAAAATAAATAAGCATAGATATGGGTTGTATTTACAATGGTGAGTGTTCTTCACTGGTTGCCCTTTTCTCTTGGCAACAGGTCACAAATCTTGTTGCTCTGATGGCACACTGTGGAATTTCACCCAGTAGATATGGGAGTTTTTCAAAATTGGATTTGTTTTCGAATTCTTTGTGTATCTGTGTAATCTGAGTGAAATATGTCTCTCTAATATGGTCATACATTGGGCAGGAGGTTAGGAAGTGCAGCTCAGTTTCCACCTCATTTTGTGGGCAGTGAGCACATAGCCTGTCTTCTCTTGAGAGCCATGTCTGCCTACGGCGGCCTTTCTCAATAGCAAGGCTATGCTCGCTGAGTCTGTACATAGTCAAAGCTTTCCTTAATTTTGGGTCAGTCACAGTGGTCAGGTATTCTGCCGCTGTGTACTCTCTGTGTAGGGCCAAATAGCATTCTAGTTTGCTCTGTTTTTTGTTAATTCTTTCCAATGTGTCAAGTAATTATCTTTTTGTTTTCTCATGATTTGGTTGGGTGTAATTGTGCTGCTGTCATGGGGCTCTGTAGGGTGTGTTTGTGAGCAGAGCCCCAGGACCAGCTTGCTTAGGGGACTCTTCTCCAGGTTCATCTCTCTGTAGGTGATGGCTTTGTTGTGGAAGGTTTGGGAATCGCTTCCTTTTAGGTGGTCCTGTCTCTCTCTCTCTCTCTCTCTCCTGTCTCTCTCTCTCTCCTGTCTCTCTCTCTCTCTCTCTCTCTCTCTCTCTCTCTCTTTCTCTCTCTCTGTCTCTCTCTCTTTTGTCTCTCTCTCTCTCCTGTCTCTCTCTCTCTCTCTCTCTTTCTCTCTCTCTGTCTCTCTCTCTCTCTTCTCTCTCTCTCTCTCTCTCCTGTCTCTCTCTCCTGTCTCTCTCTCCTGTCTCTCTCTCTCTCCTGTCTCTCTCTCTCTCGTCTCTCTCTCTTTCCTCTCTCTCTCTCTCTCTCGTCTCTCTCTCTCTCCCCTGTCTCTCTCTCTGTCTCTCCTGTCTCTCTCTCTCCTGTCTCTCTCTCTCCTGTCTCTCTCTCCTGTCTCTCTCTCACCCTCTCTCTCACCCTCTCTCTCCTGCCTCTCTCTCTATCTCTCCTCTCTCTCTCTCTCTACCTCCTGTCTCTCTCTCTCTGTCTCTCCTGTCTCTCTCTCTCTCTCTCTCTCCTGTCTCTCTCTCTCTCATGTCTCTCTCTCACTCCTCTCTCTCTCTCCTGTCTCTCTCTCCACTCTCTCCTGTCTCTCTCTCCTGTCTCTCACTCTCTCCTGTCTCTCTCTCCTCTCTCTCTCTCTCTCTCCTGTCTCTCTCTCTTGCTCTCTCTCTTGTCTCTCTCTCTTTCCTCTCTCTCTCTCTCTCTCGTCTCTCTCTCTCTCTCTCTCTCTCCTGTCTCTCTCTCTGTCTCTCCTGTCTCTCTCTCTCCTGTCTCTCTCTCTCTCCTGTCTCTCTCCTGTCTCTCTCTCACTCTCTCTCTCCTGCCTCTCTCTCTATCTCTCCTGTCTCTCTCTCTCTACCTCCTGTCTCTCTCTGTCTCTCCTGTCTCTCTCTCTCTCCTGTCTCTCTCTCTCCTGTCTCTCTCTCTCTCATGTCTCTCTCTCTCCTCTCTCTCTCTCTCTCTCTCTCCTGTCTCTCTCTCCACTCTCTCTCTCCTGTCTCTCTCTCCTGTCTCTCACTCTCTCCTGTCTCTCTCTCCTCTCTCTCTCTCACTCTCTCTCTCCTGTCTCTCTCTCTCTCTCTCCTCTCTCTCTCTCTCCTCTCTCTCTCAATTCAATTCAATTCAATTCAAGGGGCTTTTTTGGCATGGGAAACATGTGTTAACATTGCCAAAGCAAGTAAGGTATATAATATATAAAGTGAAATAAACAATAAAAATTAACAGTAGACATCACACATACAGAAGTTTCAAAACAATAAAGACATTACAAATGTCGTATTATATATATATACAGTGTTTTTACAATGTGCAAATGGTAAAGGACACAAGATAATATAAATAAGCATAGATATGGGTTGTATTTACAATGTTGCGTGTTCTTCACTGGTTGCCCTTTTCTCGTGGCAACAGGTCACAAATCTTGCTGCTCTGATGGCACACTGTGGAATTTCACCCAGTAGATATGGGAGTTTTTCAAAATTGGATTTGTTTTCGAATTATTTGTGGATCTGTGTAATCTGAGGGAAATATGTCTCTCTAATATGGTCATATATCGGGCAGGATGTTAGGAAGTGCAGCTCAGTTTCCACCTCATTTTGTGGGCAGTGAGCACATAGCCTGTCTTCTCTTGAGAGCCATGTCTGCCTACAGCGGCCTTTCTCAATAGCAAGGCTATGCTCGCTGAGTCTGTACATAGTCAAAGCTTTCCTTAATTTTGGGTCAGTCACAGTGGTCAGGTATTCTGCCGCTGTGTACTCTCTGTGTAGGGCCAAATAGCATTCTAGTTTGCTCTGTTTTTTTGTTAATTCTTTCCAATGTGTCAAGTAATTATCCTTTTGTTTTCTCATGATTTGGTTGGGTCTAATTGTGCTGCTGTCATGGGGCTCTGTAGGGTGTGTTTGTGAACAGAGCCCCAGGACCAGCTTGCTTAGGGGACTCTTCTCCAGGTTCATCTCTCTGTAGGTGATGGCTTTGTTGTGGAAGTTTTGGGAATCGCTTCCTTTTAGGTGGTTATAGAATTTAACAGCTCTTTTCTGGATTTTGATAATTAGTGGGTATCGGCCTAATTCTGCTCTGCATGCATTATTTGGTGTTCTACGTTGTACACTGAGGATATTTTTGCAGAATTCTGCGTGCAGAGTCTCAATTTGGTGTTTGTCCCATTTTGTGAAGTCTTGGTTGGTGAGCGGACCCCAGACCTCACAACCATAAAGGGCAATGGGCTCTATGACTGATTCAAGTATTTTTAGCCAAATCCTAATTGGTATGTTGAAATTTATGTTCCTTTTGATGGCATAGAATGCCCTTCTTGCCTTATCTCTCAGATCGTTCACAGCTTTGTGGAAGTTACCTGTGGCGCTGATGTTTAGGCCAAGGTATGTATAGTTTTTGTGTGCTCTAGGGCAACAGTGTCTAGATGGAATTTGTATTTGTGGTCCTGGTGACTGGACCTTTTTGGAACACCATTATTTTGGTCTTACTGAGATTTACTGTCAGGGCCCAGGTCTGACAGAATCTGTGCATAAGATCTAGGTGCTGCTGTAGGCCCTCCTTGGTTGGTGACAGAAGCACCAGATCATCAGCAAACAGCAGACATTTGACTTCAGATTCTAGTAGGGTGAGGCCGGGTGCTGCAGACTTTTCTAGTGCCCGCGCCAGTTCGTTGATATATATGTTGAAGAGGGTGGGGCTTAAGCTGCATCCCTGTCTAACCCCACGACCCTGTGTGAAGAAATTTGTGTGTTTTTTGCCAATTTTAACCGCACACTTGTTGTTTGTGTACATGGATTTTATGATGTCGAATGTTTTACCCCCAACACCACTTTCCATCAGTTTGTATAGCAGACCCTCATGCCAAATTGAGTCGAAGGCTTTTTTGAAATCAACAAAGCATGAGAAGACTTTGCCTTTGTTTTGGTTTGTTTGGTTGTCAATTAGGGTGTGCAGGGTGAATACATGGTCTGTTGTACGGTAATTTGGTAAAAAGCCAATTTGACATTTGCTCAGTACATACATCTCTCTCTCTTTCTCTCTCCTGTCTCTCTCTCTCTCCTGTCTCTCTCTCTCTCTCTCCTGTCTCTCTCTCCTCTCTCTCTCTCTCTCTCCTGTCTCTCTCTGTCCTGTCTCTCTCTCTCTCCTGTCTCTCTCTCTCTCTCCATGTTCACATTGACATGACTTTTATCCAGAGCAATTTACAGCAGTGAGTGGATACATGTTCATAATTTTGTTTCCACCCCTCCCCCATTTTCTCCCTCCCGCTCTCAATTCACAAAAAAAATAAACCTGTCATTCGACTAGACCACCCCTCTTCCTCTCCTTCCCCCACCCTCTCCTCTGCTCCTTCCTTCACTATACAATATTAGAGGAGTGGGGGTTGACTCTAGACACTAGACTGTGTCCTTAGCGAATCAGGTTTGCGCTGCTCTGTGATCAAATGAAACAAAATTAAATTGCAGTTCAATAAATATAGTTAAGAAAAAATTTACTAAGTAAACTACTTTTTTTTTAAAAATGTTACGCAATAAAATAATAACGAGGCTATATACAGGGGGTACCAGTACCGAGTCATTGTGCGGGTGTACTGGTTAGTCGAGGTAATTTGTACATGTAGGTAGGGGTAAAGTAACTATGATTAAATAATAAACAGTGTGTAGTCAAAGTGTAAAAACAAAGGGGGGGGGGGTCAATGTAAATAGTCCGGTGGCCATTTGATTTATGGCTGGGGGGTAGAAGCTGTTCCATCATGGTCTACTCCACCTGTTCCACAGAGCAGACAAGCGTCTCAGAATCTGACCTACGGCCCTGGGTTTGTCCTGAGCTTGTCCCGGGTTTGTATCATGACACAAGGCGAACAATATACAAAAAAACAATAAACGTGAATAAACCAAAACAGCCCTATCTTGTGCAACAAACACAGAGACAGGAACAATCACCCACAAGAGCCCTAAAGAATGTGGCTGCCTAAATATGGCTCCCAATCAGAGGCAACGATAAACACCTGCCTCTGATTGAGAACCACTCTAGGCAACCATAGACCTACCTAGAGTACTACTCTAACCACAATCCCATAACTACAAACAACCCTAGACAAAACAAACCACATAAATCCCCATGTCACACCCTGGCCTAACAAAAATAATAACGAAAACACAGAATACTAAGGCCAGGGCGTGACAGAGTCTTACCTTATTGGATTAACAAATATTGTAAGGCAAGAGAACGGTTGTGGTCAGACAAAAGGGTCAAAACCAGTTCAGAGTCCAAAAGGTACCGAAGGGCAGGCAGAGTCATAGGTCAGGCCAAGCAGAATCAAAGGTCAGGCCAGGCAGAATCAAAGGTCAGGCCAGGCAGAATCAAAGGTCAGGCCAGGCAGAATCAATGTCAGGCCAGGCAGAATCAATGTCAGTGCAGGCAGAATCAAAGGTCAGGCCAGGCAGAATCAATGTCAGGCCAGGCAGAATCAATGTCAGGGCAGGCAGAATCAAGGTCAGAGCAGGTAGAATCAAGGTCAGAGCAGGCAGAATCAAAGGTCAGGCCAGGCAGAATCAAGGTCAGAGCAGGTAGAATCAAGGTCAGAGCAGGTAGAAGCAAGGTCAGAGCAGGTAGAATCAAGGTCAGGGCAGGCAGAATCAAGGTCAGGGCAGGCAGAATCAAGGTCAGGGCAGGCAGAATCATGGTCAGGGCAGGCAGAATCAAGGTCAGGGCAGGCAGAATCATGGTCAGGGCAGGCAGAATCATGGTCAGGGCAGGCAGAATCAAGGTCAGGGCAGGCAGAATCATGGTCAGGGCAGGCAGAATCATGGTCAGGGCAGGCAGAATCAAGGTCAGGCCAGGCAGGATGATCAGGCAGGTGGGATAGTAGTCCAGAATCAGGCAGGGGTCAAAACCAGGAAGACTATAAAAAAGAGCAAACGGAGAACATGAAAAACACGCTGGTTGACTTGACTAACATACAAGACAAACTGATACAGAGAGACAGGAAACACAGGGATAAATACACTGATACAGAGAGACAGGAAACACAGGGATAAATACACTGATACAGAGAGACAGGAAACACAGGGATAAATACACTGATACAGAGAGACAGGAAACACAGGGATAAATACACTGGTACAGAGAGACAGGAAACACAGGGATAAATACACTGGTACAGAGAGACAGGAAACACAGGGATAAATACACTGGTACAGAGAGACAGGAAACACAGGGATAAATACACTCACAGGGACAGGTGAAACAGATCATGGCGTGACAGTTTGTCCTGGGTTTATCCTGGGTTTGACCTGGGTTTGACATGGGTTTGACCTGGGTTTATCCTGGGTTTATCCTGGGTTTGACCTGGGTTTGTCTTGTTTTATTCTTTATACATTTCCAGTATATGTATTTCTTCCTTTTTTATATAATTAAAATGGTAAGGAACAGATGATTGCATTGACCATACATGTATATAAATTACATTTTATACTAGATTGATGAGTTATTAAAGTCGGATTTTGAGAGGTTAATTGCCATTGTTTTTTAAATGTTTTATTGTCTTATGTATTTTAATTGAATGTGAACAACGAGGAAGGGTATTTATTTGAACTGCTCTCCCCAAAAAATATCAGTCAAGAGTTTGTGGAGCGAGTGCAATTTCAGCAACGGGAAGAGCGGGTGTCCACTGAGTATCGGATTCCTCCATTCAATCTGTGTCTACAATACACCGAGGAGTAAATAGCTTCTTCTTGTTTTTAATAGATTGCTTAGGTCCTATCTGGGAGCCAATAAAGTGGGGACATTTCGTAGAGCCTGTATTTAAACGAGCCGCAGTTAATTCCATAGTGCTCCACTATCAAAGACACTGGTATGTAAGACCACTTGTCCTGTAACCCCTCTGGACACCTGGAACAAATACACATGAAATAAAAGGGGAAATATTACCGTCATGTTTAAAAAATACACATTTTAAAAAATGTTCAGGGAGAAGAAGAAGTGTGTGTGTGTGTGTGTGTGTGTGTGTGTGTGTGTGTGTGTGTGTGTGTGTGTGTGTGTGTGTGTGTGTGTGTGTGTGTGTGTGTGTGCGTGAAAAGTGTTTGGGTTATTAATCAATTGGTATTTGTTCAATAAGTCCTTGGGTTATTAATCAGATGGTATTTGATCTATAAACTCATCTCTCAGTTATTTGAGTCAATAGACCCCTGGGAAAATATCTGAATATCTGTCTGCAGTCTCTGTCTCTGTGGGAGGCCCAGGCAGGAAATACAGAACATGTCCTATAGATCTGTACTGTCCATCTGGTTTGAGGAAACCACAGTGTGATCCTGGAGGAAGGGAAGGGAGGAGAGATGAGGGGGAATCGTTACCAGAACGCACTAGAGGGAGAAAACATGAAAGAAAAGGACAATTATCTACAGAAAGAAAAATGTCTAAAGATCATTTTCAGGATATGATTCTGCAATCATCATCATTTTTTTTCAGTAAGTCTTCTGTTTAATGTTAATATTATCACTGCATTTAGAGCCACAACAATTGGAGACAATCTAATGGAATTAATAGATATCCTCTGTCTTATCCTCTGCTTGCTTTAAGAGGCTAAATCGCTCTATGGGAGGGCTTTATTTAACTAGCCGGAACCCTTACTCATTCCTTCATCAAACCCCTAACTCTGTGGACATAGTGTGGACTGCTTGCTTTAAGAGGCTAAATCGCTCTATGGGAGGGCTTTATTTAACTAGCCCGGAACCCTTACTCATTCCTTCATCAAACCCCTAACTCTGTGGACATAGTGTGGACTGCTTGCTTTAAGAGGCTAAATCGCTCTATGGGAGGGCTTTATTTAACTAGCCGGAACCCTTACTCATTCCTTCATCAAACCCCTAACTCTGTGGACATAGTGTGGACTGCTTGCTTTAAGAGGCTAAATCGCTCTATGGGAGGGCTTTATTTAACTAGCCGGAACCCTTACTCATTCCTTCATCAAACCCCTAACTCTGTGGACATAGTGTGGTCTGCTTGCTTTAAGAGGCTAAATCGCTCTATGGGAGGGCTTTATTTAACTAGCCGGAACCCTTACTCATTCCTTCATCAAACCCCTAACTCTGTGGACATAGTGTGGACTGCTTGCTTTAAGAGGCTAAATCGCTCTATGGGAGGGCTTTATTTAACTAGCCGGAACCCTTACTCATTCCTTCATCAAACCCCCTAACTCTGTGGACATAGTGTGGACTGCTTGCTTTAAGAGGCTAAATCGCTCTATGGGAGGGCTTTATTTAACTAGCCGGAAACCTTACTCATTCCTTCATCAAACCCCTAACTCTGTGGACATAGTGTGGACTGCTTGCTTTAAGAGGCTAAATCGCTCTATGGGAGGGCTTTATTTAACTAGCCGGAACCCTTACTCATTCCTTCATCAAACCCCTAACTCTGTGGACATAGTGTGGACTGGAAATGAGGGGATAAATACATAGCGTTAACTAGATCTCATACTGATCTAAGTCAAATCCAATCCAATTTTATTAGCCACATGCGCTGAATACAACAGTAGACCTCACAGTGAAATGCTGAATACAACAGGTGTAGTAGACCTTACAGTGAAATGCTGAATACAACAGGTGTAGTAGACCTTACAGTGAAATGCTGAATACAACAGGTGTAGTAGACCTCACAGTGAAATGCTGAATACAACAGGTGTAGTAGACCTTACAGTGAAATGCTGAATACAACAGGTGTAGTAGACCTTACAGTGAAATGCTGAATACAACAGGTGTAGTAGATCTTACAGTGAAATGCTGAATACAACAGGTGTAGTAGACCTCACAGTGAAATGCTGAATACAACAGGTGTAGTAGACCTCACAGTGAAATGCTGAATACAACAGGTGTAGTAGACCTCACAGTGAAATGCTGAATACAACAGGTGTAGTAGACCTCACAGTGAAATGCTGAATACAACAGGTGTAGACCTGACAGCGAAATGCTTAATTTAGGAGCCCCTATCCAACAGTGCAGTTTCCAAAAATTACGGATAAGAATAAGAGATCAAAGTAACAAGTAATTAAAGAGCAGCAGTAAAAATATCAATATATACAGGGGGTGTCGGTACAGAGTAAATGTGGAGACTATATACAGGGGGTACCTTTACAGAGTCAATGTGGAGACTATATACAGGGGGTACCTTTACAGAGTCAATGTGGAGGCTATATACAGGGGGTACCGGTACAGAGTCAATGTGGAGGCTATATACAGGGGGTACCGGTACAGAGTCAATGTGGAGGCTATATACAGGGGGTACCGGTACAGAGTCATTGTGGAGACTATATACAGGGGGTACCGGTACAGAGTCAATGTGGAGGCTATATACAGGGGGTACCTTTACAGAGTCAATGTGGAGGCTATATACAGGGGGTACCGGTACAGAGTCAATGTGGAGGCTATATACAGGGGGTACCGGTACAGAGTCAATGTGGAGACTATATACAGGGGGTGCCGGTACAGAGTCAATGTGGAGGCTATATACAGGGGGTACCAGTACAGAGTCAATGTGGAGGCTATATACAGGGGGTACCGGTACAGAGTCAATGTGCGTGGCACCGGTTAGTTGAGGTAGTATGTACACCATCAATTCTACCTTTAGGTGTTTTCAATGAAAGGACATAAAGGAATGTTTCTACTGGTTAGGACCCTAGAAAGAAGCTAGGTCTCGTGTAAAATGTGAATTGTTTAGGGCCCTAGAACGCATTTGTGACTAGTGTAAAGTGTGTTCTGTTTAGGGCCCTAGAACACATTTGGTTCTAATGTAAATTGTGAACTCCCTGCTTTTACAGGATTCCATCTTATAGAACACATTAAGACGCCCGTGGGGCTGAGTGCAGAATCACTAGGATGAAATATGGTCATCTGTTGAATGGGGATGAAATGTTCTATACAGAATAGCAGCCAACAGTAGATCAGCTATCACTGAACCGGCGACAGTGATGTGCTCTGTCTGAAGGACTGTTTAACAGAACTGGCTAGATGTGATGTCAAGAATGTACATAAACAATGTTGGGTATCTTTAGTCAAATTGTATTTATGACAACAAGGCACTTTTACATGACATGGGGCATGGGGATTGTATTACAACTCTGTTTGTGTAATATATTGTCACTAAATAAGTAAATGCTATTTTACCTAAACCTGAATGAAAACTTCCGAATACTTTGGGGTTCTCATCCTTGCTGGTGTTTTCAGATCCAATGGGAAATTCACAGAATCTCTGTGGGATGCAAAAACTGGCAGAGAACTTTTCAGCGCAACAATGTCTCTGGAAAACTTCCTCATTATTTCCAGGATTATTCGCTTCGATAACAGAGACACCAGCGGCGGCAGAAACAAGCTGCTATCAGGTCAGTGCAGAGAGACAAGCTCGCTGTAATCAGGTCAGTGCAGAGAGACAAGCTAGCTGCTATGAGGTCAGTGCAGAGAGAAAAGCTAGCTTTAATCAGGTCAGTGTAGAGAGACAAGCTAGCTGTAATCAGGTCAGTGCAGAGAGACAAGCTAGCTGTAATCAGGTCAGTGCAGAGAGACAAGCTAGCTGCAATCAGGGAACTGTAGAGAGACAATCTAGCTGTGTAATCAGGTCAGTGTAGAGAGACAAGCTAGCTGCAATCAGGTCGGTGCAGAGAGACAAGCTAGCTGTAATCAGGTCAGTGCAGAGAGACAAGCTAGCTGCAATCAGGTCAGTGCAGAGAGACAAGCTAGCTGCAATCAGGTCAGTGTAGAGAGACAAGCTAGCTGCTATCAGGTCAGTGCAGAGTGACAAGCTAGCTGCAATCAGGTCAGTGTAGAGAGACAAGCTAGCTGTAATCAGGTCAGTGCAGAGAGACCAGCTAGCTGCAATCAGGTCAGTGCAGAGAGACCAGCTAGCTGTAATCAGGGAACTGTAGAGAGACAAGCTAGCTGTAATCAGGTCAGTGTAGAGAGACAAGCTATCTGCTATCAGATCAGTGTAGAGAGACAAGCTAGCTGTAATCAGGTCAGTGCAGAGAGACAAGCTAGCTGTAATCAGGGAACTGTAGAGAGACAAGCTAGCTGTAATCAGGTCAGTGTAGAGAGACAAGCTATCTGCTATCAGATCAGTGTAGAGAGACAAGCTAGCTGTAATCAGGTCAGTGCAGAGAGACAAGCTAGCTGCAATCAGGTCAGTGCAGAGAGATGAGCTAGCTGTAATCAGGTCAGTGCAGAGAGACAAGCTAGCTGCTATCAGGTCAGTGCAGAGAGACAAGCTAGCTGCAATCAGGTCAGTGCAGAGAGACAAGCTAGCTGCTATCAGGTCAGTGTAGAGAGACACGCTAGCTGTAATCAGGTCAGTGTAGAGAGACAAGCTCGCTGCTATCAGGTCAGTGTAGAGAGACAGCCTAGCTGCTATCAGGTCAGTGCAGAGAGACAAGCTAGCTGCAATCAGGTCAGTGCAGAGAGACAAGCTAGCTGCAATCAGGTCAGTGCAGAGCGACCAGCTAGCTGCTATCAGGTCAGTGCAGAGAGACAAGCAAGCTGTAATCAGGTCAGTGTAGAGAGATGAGCTAGCTGTAATCAGGTCAGTGCAGAGAGACAAGCTAGCTGCTTTCAGGTCAGTGTAGAGTGACAAGCTAGCTGTAATCAGGTCGGTGCAGAGAGACAAGCTAACTGTAATCAGGTCAGTGCAGAGAGACAAGCTAGCTGTAATCAGGTCAGTGCAGAGAGACAAGCTAGCTGCAATCAGGTCAGTGCAGAGAGACAAGCTAGCTGCAATCAGGTCAGTGCAGAGAGACAAGCTAGCTGTAATAAGGTCAGTGTAGAGAGACAAGCTAGCTGCAATCAGGTCAGTGCATAGAGATGAGCTAGCTGTAATCAGGTCAGTGCAGAGAGACAAGCTAGCTGCAATCAGGTCAGTGCATAGAGATGAGCTAGCTGTAATCAGGTCAGTGCAGAGAGACAAGCTAGCTGCAATCAGGTCAGTGCAGAGAGACAAGCTAGCTGCAATCAGGTCAGTGTATAGAGACAAGCTAGCTGTAATCAGGTCAGTGTTGAGAGACAAGCTAGCTGTACTCAGGTCAGTGCAGAGAGACAAGCTAGCTGCAATCAGGTCAGTGCAGAGAGACAAGCTAGCTGTAATCAGGTCAGTGTAGAGAGACAAGCTAGCTGCAATCAGGTCAGTGTAGAGAGACAAGCTAGCTGTAATCAGGTCAGTGCAGAGAGACAAGCTAGCTGCAATCAGGTCGGTGCAGAGAGACAAGCTAGCTGCAATCAGGTCAGTGCAGAGAGACAAGCTAGCTGTAATCAGGTCAGTGCAGAGAGACAAGCTAGCTGCAATCAGGTCAGTGCAGATAGATGAGCTAGCTGTAATCAGGTCAGTGCAGAGAGACAAGCTAGCTGCAATCAGGTCAGTGCAGAGAGACAAGCTAGCTGCAATCAGGTCAGTGCAGATAGATGAGCTAGCTGCAATCAGGTCAGTGCAGAGAGACAAGCTAGCTGCAATCAGGTCAGTGCAGAGAGACAAGCTAGCTGTAATAAGGTCAGTGCAGAGAGACAAGCTAGCTGCAATCAGGTCAGTGCAGATAGATGAGCTAGCTGTAATAAGGTCAGTGCAGAGAGACAAGCTAGCTGTAATCAGGTCAGTGCAGAGAGACAAGCTAGCTGCAATCAGGTCAGTGCAGAGAGACAAGCTAGCTGCAATCAGGTCAGTGTAGAGAGACAAGCTAGCTGTAATCAGGTCAGTGCAGAGAGACAAGCTAGCTGTAATCAGGTCAGTGTAGAGAGACAAGCTAGCTGTACTCAGGTCAGTGCAGAGAGACAAGCTAGCTGCAATCAGGTCAGTGCAGAGAGACAAGCTAGCTGTAATCAGGTCAGTGCAGAGAGACAACCTAGCTGCAATCAGGTCAGTGTAGAGAGACAAGCTAGCTGCAATCAGGTCAGTGCAGAGAGACAAACTAGCTGCAATCAGGTCAGTGCAGAGAGACAAACTAGCTGCAATCAGGTCAGTGCAGAGAGACAAGCTAGCGACAATCAGGTCAGTGTAGAGAGACAAGCTAGCTGTAATCAGGTCAGTGCAGAGAGACAGGCTAGCTGTAATCAGGTCAGTGGAGAGAGACAAGCTAGCTGTACTCAGGTCAGTGCAGAGACACAAGCTTGCTGCAATCAGGTCAGTGCAGAGAGACAAGCTAGCTGCAATCTGTTCAGTGTAGAGAGACAAGCTAGCTGTAACCAGGTCAGTGCAGAGAGACAAGCTAGCTGCAATCTGTTCAGTGCAGAGAGACAAGCTAGCTGTAATCAGGTCAGTGCAGAGAGACAAGCTAGCTGTAATCAGGTCAGTGCAGAGAGACAAGCTACCTGCTATCAGGTCAGTACTGAGAGACAAGCTAGCTGCAATCAGGTCAGTGCAGAGAGACAAGCAAGCTGTAATCAGGTCAGTGCAGAGAGACAAGCTAGCTGCAATCAGGTCAGTGCAGAGAGACAAGCTAGCTGCAATCAGGTCAGCGTGGGACAAGTGGGTGGACCACCTTCCCCTGTTTTACAACCCTGGGCCCAAAGTTACTGTTGACGAGCAGCTTATGCCATTTAGGGTCCGCTGCCCCATCAGGCAGTACATACCGTCTAAACCCACAAAATATGGAACCAAGATCTGGTCTGCCTGTGATGCTGCTTCATCATATGTGTCTATACAGGAAAGCCAGATGGAGGAACCCCTGAGAAGAGCCAAGGGATGCAGGTTGTCCTAGACATGACACAGTGACTCCATGGCCACAATATCACATGCGATTACTTTTTTACTTTGCACAAGCTGGGACAGGAGCTCCTCAAGAGGAAGCTGACAATGGTAGGAACAGTACGAAAAAAAAAACAGAGCTCCCACCTCAGCTGTTGAGTACACTGAACAGGACTGTCAATTCCTCTAAGTTTGTGTTCCCAACCGACACATCTCTACTGACCTACATGCCAAAGAAAGGCAGAAATGTGGTAGTCGTAGGAACGCTGCATAGGGATGGGAGAATCTATGGCCAGGAACATCAAAAAACAGAAATCATAAAAGATTACACTGCCACAAAAGGAGGGGTGGAGAATTTAGACAAACTGGTGACTGGCTACAGCTGCGAAAGAAGAACCCTACGCTGGACACTTGTGATATTCTTCAACATGTCGGACATCTCAGAGTACAACGCGTTAGTCATCTGGATGGTGTTGAACCCAAATTGGAACAGAGGGAAGCTCTAGAGGAGATGGCTCTTTCTCGAGGAGCTGGGTAAGGCATTGGTAAGACCTCAAATCCAGAGGAGACAACTCTTTCTCGAGGAGCTGGGCAAGTCATTGGTAAGACCTCAAATCCAGAGGAGATGGCTCTTTCTCGAGGAGCTGGGTAAGGCGTTGGTAAGACCAAATATCCAGAGGAGATGGATCTTTCTCGAGGAGCTGGGTAAGGCATTGGTAAGACCTCAAATCCAGAGGAGACAACTCTTTCTCGAGGAGCTGGGTAAGGCATTGGTAAGACCTCAAATCCAGAGGAGATGGCTCTTTCTCGAGGAGCTGGGTAAGGCATTGGTAAGACCTCAAATCCAGAGGACATGGCTCTTTCTCGTGGAGCTGGGTAAGGCATTGGTAAGACCTCAAATCCAGAGGAGATGGCTCTTTCTCGAGGAGCTGGGCAAGTCATTGGTAAGACCTCAAATCCAGAGGAGATGGATCTTTCTCGAGGAGCTGGGCAAGTCATTGGTAAGACTTCAAATCCAGAGGAGATGGATCTTTCTCGAGGAGCTGGGTAAGGCATTGGTAAGACCTCAAATCCAGAGGACATGGCTCTTTCTCGTGGAGCTGGGTAAGGCATTGGTAAGACCTCAAATCCAGAGGAGATGGCTCTTTCTCGTGGAGCTGGGCAAGTCATTGGTAAGACCTCAAATCCAGAGGAGATGGATCTTTCTCGAGGAGCTGGGCAAGTCATTGGTAAGACCTCAAATCCAGAGGAGATGGCTCTTTCTCGTGGAGCTGGGCAAGTCATTGGTAAGACCTCAAATCCAGAGGAGATGGCTCTTTCTCGAGGAGCTGGGCAAGTCATTGGTAAGACCTCAAATCCAGAGGAGATGGATCTTTCTCGAGGAGCTGGGCAAGTCATTGGTAAGACCTCAAATCCAGAGGAGATGGATCTTTCTCGAGGAGCTGGGTAAGGCATTGGTAAGACCTCAAATCCAGAGGAGATGGATCTTTCTCGAGGAGCTGGGTAAGGCATTGGTAAGACCTCAAATCCAGAGGAGGCAACATATCCCAAAGACCCCGTCTTCTGCAGCCGTCGTGAGGAGGATTCAGGATGAGGATGCTGGTGCCCCATCCGCCCCGACCCACAGAACCAACAACTCCAATACAGGAAGTGAATGTGAGTGATGTTGTTGCATGTGTGTATGTCTGACTCTCCTACCTTTGGCCTGCTGTAACTATATATGTGAGTGAGATGCTAGTAAAATTCCTGAACTCAGTGTTTTCTTCATTCTAGACTGCAGCCCGAAAGCAACAAGAAGAGCTGATGGGATGTGTGTGGACCCAAGAAGGAAAGGAAGACACTGTACACATGCATCACTTGCAAGAAATACATTTGCAATACACAGTTAAACTCTGTGAGGTGTGTAGACCGGACTTAATTTGTGTTCAATGGGGCTCAGCATTCCCATAAAATAAATTCTGTAAAATGTGTCCTTCCAATTTGTTCCGTTCAAAGCAATAAATATCAATAGTGATGAAAAACTTCTTTAATTTATATTTGTTCAAGATAAACATGATTTATTACACCCGTGTCTTGATTATAAAAAAAAACAAATAGCGCTTTTATTGATAAATGTGATCTAGCAGGTAAATGGCAAATATTAACCATGTATACTGTCAAATTGCTTGTAATTGATATAAGTCATCATCTACTTCATATTTTTTTAAGTAAATTGTTATAGCTGTATTGTTTTAAAAACCCAATAATGTTGTTGGTCCATTAGACCCGCGAACATTGGGTGAATAACAAAAACATGAACACCACACAAGGGTTAAACAAATGTGGTTTTTACTGTCATTTGATACGTACAAACTATGGCATAAAGGGACTACAAGCGGATAAGAATCAATAATTTTGATTAAGACATTGATAAGCGATTTAGGATGGACGTAGTCAATATAACTATTTATTCAGCACTTCTGAAATGTACAGTGACAGAATTCAGAACATGGGCCGTTCTTACAATGCTCTCCCTGTACACCAAGTCAGAACCATAGGATAAATAAAGGGGCCCATAAACAGACAATGAAAGCTCTTACAATGTTTGTTGATTACATTTCTCTAAAACAGGCTGTGCACCACCAAGTCAGAACAGTGGACTAAATTATGAGGGGAAAAGAGACAAAATTATTAGGGTGAGGCACATGAGCTACTAACAGCTTACTACACAACATACACTTAGTATTACTTTCTTAGCTACAGTATACATATCTCCCTGGCATATTACATCATTTATACAGCAGCATACACTACATTTTTGGACTCACCTTGTGGTGCTGTACTCACTTGAACAGGAAGGTGTCAGCTCCTTTTTGGCAAATCATGTCATCAAATATTGTCATCATTGTCATCAGTCTCCTGCAGATTTTGCGGTGACGTAGTGTCCCCATGAGTGACAGAACACTGAACCAATCACTTCGCAACTAGAGAACATTACCAAACCTCCGCTGGCTGTCCCACCACCACAGAAAGCACTGAGCTGGGCTGAAACACCTGCATATTGAAGCTGCTTTACTCAAGAAATAAAAAAATAGACCATGTTTGTATTCAGCTTTATTAACTCAATGTATTATTAAATTTTTTTAAATATAATTTGCAAACTGACATCTGACACGTATTAATGCTGAAATAACATGCAAAATAGGCAACACATTATTTGTTTTTTAGCTCAACAGGTGTGGCTCAATGACGGCTCGTCACTAGTACTATCAGACAGTTGAGTTTGGATTTCCAATGTAAAGTATTTTACTGTAAAATATTTAGTGAATTTAAAAGGATGTTACTAATTTGTTATAATTAATTTAGTATTTATTTTGAAGATGTAATCAACTTAATATTTTCATGTACGTGATACTACAGTGTATTTTGTAGGAAAGCAGAACGTTGATAGAATATCAGAACACATGAACAGTAAATAGATACATTTCTAACACTATACTTGGAAATTAGAATGTGTTCAGTAAAGGCAATGCTAAAATCACTGAATCTATACATGCTACTATTGGCTACGGTGTTCTTCCTGTCTATCTACAGCATGGTCATTGACATTGTCTACTAGTTATATAGTGTAAATCTGACAAGAGAAAATGCCAAAAGTATAAGTCAGAGGTAAACAATGGATAGGCAACTGAGTTGATTCGGACCACGACACGTGATCAGGGTTTACTTAATGATTGCGTCAGCAGCAAGTGCCTTGTCGGTTTCAAAACATTAAATACATAGTATTCATTGAAGCACAAAATATCACAAATATGTCCACCCTCCTTTCTCCTTGTAGATGTAGTTTCTGAAATAACCTGGTCTCTTTATCCTGTAGATGTATTTTCTGTAAAAAATAACTGTTCTCTTTCTCCTGTAGATGTATTTTCTGTAAAAATAACTGTTCTCTTTCTCCTGTAGATGTATTTTCTCTAAAAATAACTGTTCTCTTTCTCCCTGTAGATGTATAATCTGAAATAACCTGGTCTCTTTCTCCCTAAATGAATACACAGGGAGAAAAAGGTGTGGATTCACATGCAGAGTGCGGCATGTTGTTTATTTCTCCTTCGCAGAAGGCAGGAATCGTGGTCACAGGCAGGCAATGGTCAAACACAGGTAGGAAAACAGGCAGGTGAATCAAAGCTGGGACTGAAGGCTATAAGTGGTTCTCACAAACAAGCTGGGAAAAGGCTTAGTAGAGTCAAAATGAACAATACCTCACAAAGGCACAAACAGAATGAACTGAATTAAATAAGGAGCTGATGAGACCAGGTGAGTAAATAACACAGGTGAAAACAATGAGCAAAAATTGAAGGCAAAGCTACGTTCAAGAACACAAAGAAACAGGGCAGGGTTCAAGAACACATCAAACCAGAACACAAGGTAGACTAAGAAAACAAAATACAGAAACCTACACTCCTTGTAGATGTCTTTCCTGAAATAACCAGCTATCTTCCTCACTGTAGATGTCTTTCCTGAAATAACCAGCTATCTTCCTCACTGTAGATGTCTTTCCTGAAATAACCAGCTATCTTCCTCACTGTAGATGTCTTTCCTGAAATAACCAGCTATCTTCCTCCCTGGAGATGTCTTTCCTGATATAACCAGCTATATTCCTCACTGTAGATGTCTTTCCTGAAATAACCAGCTATCTTCCTCCCTGTAGATGTCTTTCCTGAAATAACCAGCTATCTTCCTCCCTGTAGATGTCTTTCCTGAAATAACCAGCTATCTTCCTCACTGTAGATGTCTTTCCTGAAATAACCAGCTATCTTCCTCCCTGTAGATGTCTTTCCTGAAATAACCAGCTATCTTCCTCACTGTAGATGTCTTTCCTGAAATAACCAGCTATCTTCCTCCCTGTAGATATATTCCCTGAAATAACCAGCTATCTTCCTCACTGTAGATGTCTTTCCTGAAATAACCAGCTATCTTCCTCCCTGTAGATATATTCCCTGAAATAACCAGCTATCTTTCTCCCTGTAGATATATTTCCTGAAATAACCAGCTATCTTTCTCCCTGTAGATATATTTCCTGAAATAGCCAGCTATCTTTCTCCCTGTAGATATATTTCCTGAAATAACCAACTATCTTTCTCCCTGGAGATGTATTTTCTGAAATAACCTGTTCTCTTTTGCCCTGTAGATATATTTCCTGAAATAACAAGCTATATTTCTCCCTGTAGATATATTTCCTGAAATAACCAGCTATATTTCTCCCTGTAGATGTATTTTCTGAAATAACCTGGTCTCTTTCTCCCTTAATGAATACACAGTGAGAAAAAGGTGTAGATTCACATGCAGAGTGCGGCAGGTTGTTTATTTCTCCTTCGCAGAAGGCAGGAATCATGGTCACAGGCAGGCAATGGTCAAACACAGGTAGGAAAACAGGCAGGTGAATCAAAGCTGGGACTGAAGGCTATAAGTGGTTCTCACAAACAAGCTAGGAAAAGGCTTAGTAGAGTCAAAACGAACAATACCTCACAAAGGCACAAACAGAATGAACTGAATTAAATAAGGAGCTGATGAGACCAGGTGAGTACATAACACAGGTGAAAACAATGAGCAAAAATTAAAGGCAAAGCTACGTTCAAGAACACAAAGAAACAGGGCAGGGTTCAAGAACACATCAAACCAGAACACAAGGTAGACTAAGAAAACAAATACAGAAACCTACACTCCTTGTAGATGTCTTTCCTGAAATAACCAGCTATCTTCCTCCCTGTAGATGTCTTTCCTGAAATAACCAGCTATCTTCCTCCCTGTAGATATATTCCCTGAAATAACCAGCTATCTTTCTCCCTGTAGATGTCTTTCCTGAAATAACCAGCTATCTTCCTCACTGTAGATGTCTTTCCTGAAATAACCAGCTATCTTCCTCACTGTAGATGTCTTACCTGAAATAACCAGCTATCTTCCTCACTGTAGCTGGTTATTTCAGGAAAGACATCTACAGTGAGGAAGATAGCTGGTTATTTCAGGTAAGACATCTACAGTGAGGAAGATAGCTGGTTATTTCAGGAAAGACATCTATCTTCCTCACTGTAGATGTCTTTCCTGAAATAACCAGCTATCTTCCTCCCTGTAGATATATTCCCTGAAATAACCAGCTATCTTTCTCCCTGTAGATATATTTCCTGAAATAACCAGCTATCTTTCTCCCTGTAGACATATTTCCTGAAATAACCAGCTATCTTTCTCCCTGTAGATATATTTCCTGAAATAACCAGCTATCTTTCTCCCTGTAGATATATTTCCTGAAATAGCCAGCTATCTTTCTCCCTGTAGATATATTTCCTGAAATAACCAACTATCTTTCTCCCTGGAGATGTATTTTCTGAAATAACCTGTTCTCTTTTGCCCTGTAGATATATTTCCTGAAATAACAAGCTATATTTCTCCCTGTAGATATATTTCCTGAAATAACCAGCTATA
>NW_027009328.1:42500-48035 GCF_036934945.1 Oncorhynchus masou masou | reverse complement strand
GAAATACAAAACACCCTAAAAGTTGACAAAGTCCCGCCTAAAAAATATACACTTCACACAAACACTATTACTTGACTTGCATTATTACAAGACGTTGTTAAATGGCGTTTCTGTCAGGAAGTGAGAGGTTTCTGTCAGGAAGTGAGAGGTTTCTGTCAGGAAGTGAGAGGTTTCTGTCAGGAAGTGAGAGGTTTCTGTCAGGAAGTGAGAGGTTTCTGTCAGGAAGTGAGAGGTTTCTGTCAGGAAGTGAGAGGTTTCTGTCAGGAAGTGAGAGGTTTCTGTCAGGAAGTGAGAGGTTTCTGTCAGGAAGTGAGAGGTTTCTGTCAGGAAGTGAGAGGTTTCTGTCAGGAAGTGAGAGGTTTCTGTCAGGAAGTGAGAGGTTTCTGTCAGGAAGTGAGAGGTTTCTGTCAGGAAGTGAGAGGTTTCTGTCAGGAAGTGAGAGGTTTCTGTCAGGAAGTGAGAGGTTTCTGTCAGGAAGTGAGGCGTTTCAGTCAGGAAGTGAGGCGTTTCAGTCAGGAAGTGAGGCGTTTCAGTCATGAAGTGAGGCGTTTCTGTCAGGAAGTGAGACGTTTCTTCCTCTGTTCTCCAGGACCATCATGATAGCCTGTCAGGTGAAACAGATGAGTAAAGAAGTGTCTCCGCATTTCAGCGGACGACGCCGCCAAGATCAAACTCTTCAGCAAGTCAAAGCAGGTAAGGACCTGATACGCTTTCCCTCTAGCCCTCTAGTTGTCACCGTGGACACACCTCAATAGTGTCTCTTTCCTGATCTGACAAGACGGGATAGTCGCTCTGCGCGAACACTCGACCTGTCACCGTGGACACACCTCAATAGTGTCTCTTTCCTTGATCTGACAAGACGGATAGTCGCTCTGTTCGCGAACGCTTCTTCCTGAGGTCAAGGGGGATCGTCTTGCTCGAACGCATTCCCTCAAACGTCTGTTCATCCTGTCTCCTATCCAGGATGTGTTTGACCAGCTGGCCCGCTCCTTAGCCCCCAGTATCCACGGTCACGAATACATTAAGAAGGCCATCCTGTGTATGTTGCTGGGAGGAGTGGAGAAGGTTCTGGAGAATGGGTCACGTATCAGAGGAGACATCAATGTACTGCTCATAGGTACTGAGACGACATCTCTCTCTCTCTGTCTCTCTCTCTCTCTGTCTCTCTCTCTCTCTGTCTCTCTCTGTCTCTCTCTCTGTCTCTCTCTGTCTCTCTCTGTCTGTCTCTCTCTCTGTCTCTCTCTCTGTCTGTCTCTCTCTGTCTGTCTGTCTCTCGCTCTCTCTGTCTCTGTCTCTCTCTCTGTCTGTCTGTCTCTCTGTCTGTCTCTCTCTGTGTCTGTGTCTCTCTCTGTCTCTCTCTCTCTCTCTCTGTCTGTGTCTCTCTCTCTCTGTCTGTGCCTGTCTGTCTCTCTCTCTGTCTGTCTCTCTCTGTCTGTCTCTCTCTGTCTCACTCTCTCTCTGTCTCACTCTCTCTCCCTCCACTAGGTGACCCGTCTCTCTCTCCCTCCGCTAGGTGACCCGTCTCTCTCTCCCTCCGCTAGGTGACCCGTCTCTCTCTCCCTCCGCTAGGTGACCCGTCTCTCTCCCTCCGCTAGGTGACCCGTCTCTCTCCCTCCGCTAGGTGACCCGTCTCTCTCTCCTCCGCTAGGTGACCCGTCTCTCTCCCTCCGCTAGGTGACCCGTCTCTCTCTCCTCCGCTAGGTGACCCGCCTTCTCTCCCTCCGCTAGGTGACCCGCCTCTCTCCCTCCCGCTAGGTGACCCGTCTCTCTCCCTCCACTAGGTGACCCGTCTCTCCCGCCACTAGGTGACCCGTCTCTCTCTCCCTCCACTTGGTGACCCGTCTCTCTCTCCTCCACTAGGTGACCCGTCTCTCTCCCCTCCACTAGGTGACCCGTCGCCCTCTCCCTCCACTAGGTGACCCGCTCTCTCTCCCTCCACTTGGTGACCCGTCTCTCTCCCTCCACTAGGTGACCCGTCGCTCTCTCCCTCCACTAGGTGACCCGCCTCTCTCTCCTCCACTAGGTGACCCGTCTCTCTCCCTCCACTAGGTGACCCCCTCTCTCTCCCTCCACTAGGTGACCCGCCTCTCTCTCCCTCCACTAGGTGACCCGCCTCTCTCTCCCTCCACTAGGTGACCCGTCGCTTCCCTCCACTAGGTGACCCGTCTCTCTCCTCCACTAGGTGACCCGTCTCTCCTCCACTAGGTGACCCGTCGCTCTCTCCTCCACTAGGTGACCCGTCGCTTCTCCCTCCACTAGGTGACCCGTCTCTCTCCCCTCCACTAGGTGACCCGTCGCTCTCTCCTCCACTAGGTGACCCGTCTCTCTCTCCTCCACTAGGTGACCCGTCCTCTCTCCCTCCACTAGGTGACCCGTCTCTCTCCTCCACTAGGTGACCCGTCTCTCTCTCCCTCCACTAGGTGACCCGTCGCTCTCTCCCTCCACTAGGTGACCCGTCGCTCTCTCCCTCCACTAGGTGACCCGTCTCTCTCTCCCTCCACTAGGTGACCCGTCGGTGGCCAAGTCCCAGCTGCTCCGTTATGTCCTGCACACGGCACCCCGAGCCATCCCAACCACCGGCCGAGGGTCATCTGGGGTTGGCCTGACCGCTGCTGTTACCACTGACCAGGAGACTGGTATAGACACACACACACACACAGACACACAGACACACACACACACACACACACACACACACACACACACACACACACACACACACACACAGACATACACACACACACACAGACACACACACACACACACACACACACACACAGACACACAGACACACACACACACAGACACACACACACAGACACACACACACACACACACACACACAGACACACACACACACACACACACACAGACATACACACACAAGTTAAAATTTTACTGAATGAGAAAAATCATAGCTGACACAATAGTGTTATGAATGATCGTAAAACATTAAACAATTAAGTCGATAACTAAATCATACTGACAATGAAATAACAAATTAATTGAATAACTGAACGACCCAAAATGACTCACTGAATCCCCCCTCTCCGCATCTCTCTTTATCTCTCTCTCTCTGGCCATCTCTCTCTCTCCGCCCATCTCTCTCTCTGCCCATCTCTCTCTCCGCCCCATCTCTCTCTCTGCCCATCACTCTCTCTCTGCCCATCACTCTCTCTCTCCCCATCACCCTCTCTCTCCCCATCACCCTCTCTCTCCCCATCACACTCTCTCTCCCCATCACTCTCTCTCTCCCCATCTCTCTCTCCCCATCACTCTCTCTCTCTCCCCATCTCTCTCTCTCTCCCCATCACTCTCTCCCTGCCTCTCTCCGCCCATCTCTCTCTCTCTGCCCATCACTCTCTCTCTGCCCATCACTCTCTCTCTGCCCATCACTCTCTCTGCCCATCACTCTCTCTCTCCCCATCACTCTCTCTCTCCCCATCTCTCTCTCCCCATCACTCTCTCTCTCCCCATCACTCTCTCTCTCCCCATCACTCTCTCTCTCCCCATCTCTCTCTCTCTCCATCACCCTCTCTCTCTCCCCATCACCCTCTCTCTCTCCCCATCACCCTCTCTCTCTCCCCATCACCCTCTCTCTCTCCCCATCACCCTCTCCCCATCACCCTCTCTCTCTCCCCATCACTCTCTCTCTCTCCCCATCACCCTCTCCCCATCACCCTCTCTCTCTCCCCATCACTCTCTCTCCCCTACTCTGCTCCTCCTCATAAGGTGAGCGTCGTCTGGAGGCTGGGGCGATGGTTCTGGGGGACAGGGGTGTGGTCTGTATCGATGAGTTTGACAAGATGTCCGACATGGACCGCACAGCCATCCACGAGGTGATGGAGCAGGGCCGTGTCACCATCGCCAAGGCCGGTATCCATGCCAGGCTCAACGCCCGCTGCTCCGTGCTGGCAGCTGCCAACCCCGTCTACGGCAGGGTGAGTTTATAGTTCTGACCTTTGACACATAATGTCTTCCCTTTCTATTGTGTCTGAACACTTTGTTATAAAACATGTATAAAATTAACCTATCCTTCTTTTAACCCTCTCTCTCTCTCTCTCTCTAGAAGTTATCTAACCCTTTCTCTCTCTCCTCTCTCTCTTTCTCTCTCTCTGCCTCTCTCTCTCTAGAAGTTATCTAACCCTTTCTCTCTCTCTAGAAGTCATCTAACCCTCTCTCTCTCTCTAGAAGTCATTTAACCCTCTCTCTCTCTCTAGAAGTCATCTAACCCTGTCTCTCTCTCTCTCTCTCTAGAAGTCATCTAACCCTTTCTCTCTCTCTCTCTCTCTCTCTAGAAGTCATCTAACCCTTACTCTTCTCTCTCTCTCTCTCTAGAAGTTATCTAACCCTTTCTCTCTCTCTCTCTCTAGAAGTTATCTAACCCTTACTCTTCTCTCTCCTCTCTTTCTCTCTCTCTCTAGAAGTCATCTAACCCTTTCTCTCTCTCCTCTCTTTCTCTCTCTCTCTAGAAGTTATCTAACCCCTTCTCTCTCCTCTCTCTCTAGAAGTCATCTAACCCTGTCTCTCTCTCTAGAAGTCATCTAACCCTTACTCTTCTCTCTCCCAGTACGATCAGTATAAGACTCCTATGGAGAACATTGGCCTGCAGGACTCTCTGCTGTCTCGGTTTGACCTGCTCTTCATCATGTTGGACCACATGGATGCAGAGCAGGACAGAGAGATCTCAGACCACGTCCTCAGGATGCATCGATACAGAGACCCCCGCGAACAGGACGGGACAGGTAACATTCTGATACACCACTAGGTGGCAGTATAGCTTTCTCTCTGGTGAAAACAGACAGTGATCAGAGCTACTGGTTCTGCAGGCCTGATTCAACCTGAGGCAACCTGATTCATCCAACTACTTATCAAGGCTTTTATTATCTAAATCAGATGTTTTAGTGCTTGGCTTTATCAAAGGTCTGCATACCGGGTGGGGGGATAGGGGCCCGGGTGGGGGGGATAGGGGCCCGGGTGGGGGGATAGGGGCCCGGGTGGGTGGGGGGATAGGGGCCCGGGTGGGTGGGGGGATAGGGGCCCGGGGTGGGGGGGGGTAGGGGCCCGGGTGGGGGGGGGATAGGGGCCCAGGTGGGGGGGGGGGATAGGGGCCCAGATGGGGGGATAGGGGCCCGGGGGGATAGGGGCCCAGGTGGGGGGGGGATAGGGGCCCGGGTGGGGGTATATTTACTTTGTTTTTTTTTGCTGTTTTTCTTCAGAAGGTACATGTTTTAGTTGTTCTTTGGTCTTGATATATTTGAACACTGCTCATGGTGGGTCGCTGCTCAGCTTTTAATTAAATGCTAACCTCCCCTGTTATTGTAATGGTGAGAGGTTAGCATGTCTTGGGGGTATGATATAACATGCTAACCTCCCCTGTTATTGTAATGGTGAGAGGTTAGCATGTCTTGGAGGTATGATATAAAATGCTAACCTCCCCTGTTATTGTAATGGTGAGAGGTTAGCATGTCTTGGGGGTATGATATAAAATGCTAACCTCCCCTGTTATTGTAATGGTGAGAGGTTAGCATGTCT
>NW_027009328.1:0-40000 GCF_036934945.1 Oncorhynchus masou masou | reverse complement strand
ATGCTAACAGATTCTGCTGTTGTTTAGAGAGAACATCGTGAGCAAGGAGTTCATGAGGAAGTACATCCACATCGCCAAGGTGTTGACCCCTACGTTGACCCAGGAAGCAGCCAATCACATTGCGGAAGAGTACTCCAGGCTGAGAAGCCAGGAACAGCTGGGAGCCGATATTTCCAGAGTGAGCCCCTTAGACACCATGAGGCTGCGTTTACACAGGCAGCCCAATTCAGATCTTCTGCCCAATTATTCGATCTGATCTGATTGGTCAAAAGGCCAATTATTGTCAAAAGATCGGACTGACTGTGTAAATACATGTTCTTAGTCGTACATCTACACACACCTTGAACCCTACACACACCTTGACCCCTACACACACCTTGACCCCTACACACACCTTGACCCCTACACACACCTTGACCCCTACACACACCTTGACCCCTCCTCTCTCCTTGTCTAACCCCTCCTCTCTCCTTGTCTAACCCCTCCTCTCTCCTTGTCTAACCCCTCCTCTCTCCTTGTCTAACCCCTCCTCTCTCCTTGTCTAACCCCTCCTCGCTCCCTGTCTAACCCCTCCTCTCTCCTTGTCTAACCCCTCCTCGCTCCGTCTGACCCCCTGCCCTCCTCTCTCCCTGTCTGACCCCTCCTCTCTCCCTGTCTGACCCCTCCTCTCTCTCCCTGTCTGACCCCTCCTCTCTCTCCCTGTCTAACCCCTCTTCTCTCCCTGTCTAACCCCTCCTCTCTCCCTGTCTGACCCCCTGCCCTCCTCTCTCCCTGTCTGACCCCTCCTCTCTCTCCCTGTCTGACCCCTCCTCTCTCTCCCTGTCTAACCCCTCCTCTCTCTCCCTGTCTAACCCCTCTCCTCTCTCCCTGTCTAACCCCTCTCCTCTCTCCCTGTCTGACCCCTCCTCTCTCTCTGTCTGACCCCTCCTCTCTCTCTCCCTGTATCCCCTCTCTCTCTCCCTGTCTAACCCCTCTCCTCTCTCCCTGTCTAACCCCTCTCCTCTCTCCCTGTCTAACCCCTCTCCTCTCTCCCTGTCTGACCCCTCCTCTCTCCCTGTCTGACCCCTCCTCTCTCTCCCTGTCTAACCCCTCCTCTCTCTCTCCCTGTCTAACCCCTCCTCTCTCTCTCCCTGTCTAACCCCTCTCCTCTCTCCCTGTCTAACCCCTCTCCTCTCTCCCTGTCTGACCCCTCCTCTCTCTCTGTCTGACCCCTCCTCTCTCTCTCCCTGTCTATCCCCTCCTCTCTCCTTGTCTAACCCCTCCTCTCTCTCTCCCTGTCTAACCCCTCCTCTCTCTCTCCCTGTCTAACCCCTCCTCTCTCTCCCTGTCTAACCCCTCCTCTCTCTCCCTGTCTAACCCCTCCTCTCTCTCCCTGTCTAACCCCTCCTCTCTCTCCCTGTCTAACCCCTCCTCTCTCTCTCCCTGTCTAACCCCTCCTCTCTCTCCCTGTCTAACCCCTCCTCTCTCTCTCCCTGTCTAACCCCCCCCTCTCTCCCCTGTCTAACCCCCTCCTCTCTCTCTCCCTGTCTAACCCCTCCTCTCTCTCCCTGTCTAACCCCTCCTCTCTCTCCCTGTCTAACCCCTCCTCTCTCTCCCTGTCTAACCCCTCCTCTCTCTCCCTGTCTAACCCCTCCCCCCTCTCTCCCTGTCTAACCCCTCCTCTCTCTCCCTGTCTAACCCCTCCTCTCTCTCTCCTTGTCTAACCCCTCCTCTCTCCCTGTCTAACCCCTCCTCTCTCTCCCTGTCTAACCCCTCCTCTCTCTCTCCTTGTCTAACCCCCCTCCTCTCTCTCCCTGTCTAACCCCTCCTCTCTCTCCCTGTCTAACCCCTCCTCTCTCTCCCTGTCTAACCCCTCCTCTCTCTCCCTGTCTAACCCCTCCTCTCTCCCTGTCTAACCCCTCCTCTCTCTCTCCCTGTCTAACCCCTCCTCTCTCTCTCCCTGTCTAACCCCTCCTCTCTCTCTCCCTGTCTAACCCCTCCTCTCTCCCTGTCTAACCCCTCTCCTCTCTCCCTGTCTAACCCCTCCTCTCTCCCTCCAGACGTCCCCAGTAACTGCTCGTACTCTGGAGACCCTGATCCGTCTGTCTTCGGCCCACGCTAAAGCCCGCATGAGTAAGGCTGTGGAGCTGGAGGACTCGGAGGTCGCTGTGGAGCTGGTCCAGTTCGCGTACTTCAAAAAGGTCAGTGGACTCGACATGCAGAGTTGACAGATTGTTGCATTTGTCACAGCTTTTCATCTTCATTTGAATAAACTCTGGTGAAGTCTGTCTGGTGTCTTTCTGTTCGTTTAAGTTCAACCAATCTCTGTTCCGTCCCGTTGTTCTAAAAGGTTCCAAATCCATGGTTCTGTAGGTTCCGTGTCGTTGTTCTAAAAGGTTCCAAATCCATGGTTCTGTAGGTTCCGTGTCGTTGTTCTAAAAGGTTCCAAATCCATAGTTCTGTAGGTTCCGTCCCGTTGTTCTAAAAGGTTCCAAATCCATGGTTCTGTAGGTTCCGTCCCGTTGTTCTAAAAGGTTCCAAATCCATGGTTCTGTAGGTTCCGTCCCGTTGTTCTAAAAGGTTCCAAATCCATGGTTCTGTAGGTTCCGTCCCGTTGTTCTAAAAGGTTCCAAATCCATGGTTCTGTAGGTTCCGTCCCGTTGTTCTAAAAGGTTCCAAATCCATGGTTCTGTAGGTTCCGTCCCGTTGTGATAAAAGGTTCCGTCCCGTTGTTCCGTAGGTTCTGGAGAAGGAGAAGAAGAGGGGGAGGAAGGAGCAGGAGTCTGACTCAGAGGAGGAAGAGACAACACAGCGTACCCCTCGCTCAGAGAAGAAGAGGTACGGCTTAAGACACCACCCACTAGTGGCCTGCTCAGACCCCCATAATCACACCCCCACTAGTGGCCTGCTCAGACCCCCATAATCACACCCCCACTAGTGTCCTCCTCAGACCCCTATAATCACACCCCCACTAGTGTCCTCCTCAGACCCCCATAATCACACCCCCTCTAGTGTCCTCCTCAGACCCCCATAATCACACCCCCACTATTGTCCTCCTCAGACCCCCATAATCACACCCCCACTATTGTCCTCCTCAGACCTTCATAATCACACCCCCTCTAGTGTCCTCCTCAGACCCCCATAATCACACCCCCACTAGTGTCCTCCTCAGACCTCCATAATAACACCCCCTCTAGTGTCCTCCTCAGACCCCCATAATCACACCCCCACTATTGTCCTCCTCAGACCCTCATAATCACACCCCCTCTAGTGTCCTCCTCAGACCCCCATTAGTGTCCTCCTCAGACCCCCATAATCACACCCCCACTATTGTCCTCCTCACACCCTCATAATCACACCCCCTCTAGTGTCCTCCTCAGACCCCCACTAGTGTCCTCCTCAGACCCCCATAATCACACCCCCACTAGTGTCCTCCTCAGACCCTCATAATCACACCCCCTCTAGTGTCCTCCTCAGACCCCCACTAGTGTCCTCCTCAGACCCCCATAATCACACCCCCACTATTGTCCTCCTCAGACCCCCATAATCACACCCCCACTATTGTCCTCCTCAGACCCCCATAATCACCCCCCCACTAGTGTCCTCCTCAGACCCCCATAATCACACCCCCACTAGTGTCCTCCTCAGACCCCCATAATCACACCCCCACTAGTGTCCTCCTCAGACCCCTATAATCACACCCCCACTAGTGTCCTCCTCAGACCCCCATAATCACACCCCCACTATTGTCCTCCTCAGACCCCCATAATCACACCCCCTCTAGTGTCCTCCTCAGACCCCCATAATCACACCCCCACTATTGTCCTCCTCAGACCCTCATAATCACACCCCTCTAGGTGTCCTCCTCAGACCCCCATAATCACACCCCCTCTAGTGTCCTCCTCAGACCCTCATAATCACACCCCCTCTAGTGTCCTCCTCAGACCCCCACTAGTGTCCTCATCAGAACCCCATAATCACACCCCCACTATTGGCCTGCTCAGACCCCCATAATCACACCCCCACTAGTGTCCTTCTCAGACCCCCACTAGCGTCCTCCTCAGACCCCCATAATCTGTTACAGGGGCCATTAACTAGCTCATGAACTAATTCTCTCTTCTGACGGATATTTGATCTTTGCCGCGGAGCTGTATGAATGAAGGTTGAAACACAGGATTTGTCTGCTGACCTATGTTCTGTCCTGTAGGAGTCGCCGCGGTTCCCAGAGCAGCGAGGCCTACGACCCGTATGACTTCGCTGGGGAGAAGGACATCCCTGAGAGTAAGAGATACACGTTGACCACCGCCCAACCTTTATTTACACTCTAACCTCTAGGCTTCCCTGCCGCCTCTACACTCTGACCACTAGGCTTCCCTGCCGCCTCTACACTCTAACCACTAGGCTTACCTGCCACCTCTACACTCTAACCACTAGGCTACCCTTCCCCCTCTACACTCTAACCACTAGGCTACCCTGCCTCCTCTACACTCTAACCACTAGGCTACCCTGCCTCCTCTACACTCTAACCACTAGGTGACCCTGCCACCTCTATACTCTAACCACTAGGCTACCTGCCTCCTCTACACTCTAACCACTAGGCTACCTGCCACCTCTACACTCTAACCACTAGGCTACCCTGTCGCCCCTACACTCTAACCACTAGGCTACCCTGTCGCCTCTACACTCTAACCACTAGGCTACCTGCCGCCCCTACACTCTAACCACTAGGCTACCCTGCCGTCCCTACACTCTAACCACTAGGCTACCTGCCGCCTCTACACTCTAACCACTAGGCTACCTTGCCACCTCTACACTCTAACCACTAGGTACCTGCCTCCTCTACACTCTAACCACTAGGTACCTGCCTCCTCTACACTCTAACCACTAGGCTACCTGCCTCCTCTACACTCTAACCACTAGGCTACCTGCCGCCCCTACACTCTAACCACTAGGCTACCCTGCCGTCCCTACACTCTAACCACTAGGCTACCTGCCGCCTCTACACTCTAACCACTAGGCTACCTTGCCACCTCTACACTCTAACCACTAGGTACCTGCCTCCTCTACACTCTAACCACTAGGTACCTGCCTCCTCTACACTCTAACCACTAGGCTACCCTGCCGCCTCTACACTCTAACCACTAGGCTACCTGCCTCCTCTACACTCTAACCACTAGGCTACCTGCCTCCTCTACACTCTAACCACTAGGCTACCTGCCGCCCCTGAGGAAAAGAGATACACATTTACCACCCTAATCTCGCCCCATAGATAATTACTCCAGCTACTGTCCCAGGGGGATATGGGGTTTGTAAGCATCACACACTAGTGGTGCGTGGGTCAGATGCCCACAATAGCTAATAACCGACCGATGAAGTGAAAGTCTGAGGCCCACACCCTCTGTTAAAGGAAATCCACTCCAGGCTACAGCTAATGACTGCTAATGATATTTTTGGGGGGTTGTTACCTGATACAGATGTGTTTCTGCTCATACTGTAATTTCCGATATTTCGGCTATTTGTTAGTTAACATGAAGCTTCTCTTCTGTCATGTGGAAAATCTGCATTTATGATGCTGATAAAGATGACCCCTCTACAGATGGTGGCGAACTGAGCATTCACAATAATTATATATATTTATGCCTACATTTGGTGTCATTTTACTGCAAGAAATGCTTAATTCTGCCCCTCCACATTGACTCTGTACTGGTACCCCCTGTATATAGCCTCCACATTGACTCTGTACCGGTACCCCCTGTATATAGCCTCCACATTGACTCAGTACCGGTACCCCCTGTATATAGTCTCCACATTGACTCAGTACCGGTACCCCCTGTATATAGCCACCGCATTGACTCTGTACCGTAATACCCTGTATATAGCCTCCACATTGACTCTGTACCGTAATACCCTGTATATAGCCTCCACATTGACTCTGTACCGTAATACCCTGTATATAGCCTCCACATTGACTCTGTACCGTAATACCCTGTATAAAGCCTCCACATTGACTCTGTACCGTAATATCCTGTATATAGCCTCCACATTGACTCTGTACCAGTACCCCCTGTATATAGCCTCCACATTGACTCTGTACCGTAATACCCTGTATATAGTCTCCACATTGACTCTGTACCGGTACCCCCTGTATATAGCCTCCACATTGACTCTGTACTGTAATACCCTGTATATAGTCTCCACATTGACTCTGTACCGGTACCCCCTGTATATAGCCTCCACATTGACTCTGTACCAGTCCTCACCAATAGTCACACACCGAGAAACGACATGTGGGGCACCAAGTCATGAGTAAAATATGTCGAGTGAGATCTCTCTCTCTCTTCAACATCAGATATACCACTTTTTTTCTGTTTACACGAGACTTGGATCTGATGTGACCAAAGCCCCATTCCTGCCTCACCTGTGTAGACAGATCAGAATACCGTAAATACCATAGTATATCGACAGACAAAAAATAAAGAGAGCAATTCGAACAATACAGGAGCTTCTCATCTACACTTTATTGCACACTGTCTTGCACACTTGATTTAATTTAATGTGTGGATATTTTAAAACCCTTGAATTGTCAATTTGGCTAACAGATCAAAAATGCAGTCTGCTAGTATTAAGGTAATTACGGTAATTATTGCGGGGGACATATGGTGTGGGAGAGCTGTTGTCTTTACACTGTACCACTCAGAGGGGTGAGACAGATTTGAATCCATATCCAGATCTAGTTTATGTCTTCAACGGCTAATAGAGTGTAACACTCCATCGAGTGAGGAAATGGAGGTTTCTGCATTATGATGCATTAACATGACACTACAACATTCTATAACCCCATTAACATGACACTACAACATTCTATAGCAGCCATGTTAGAACCCCATTAACATGACACTACAACATTCTATAACAGCCATGTTAGAACCCCATTAACATGACGCTACAACATTCTATAACAGCCATGTTAGAACCTCATTAACATGACACTACAACATTCTATAACAGCCATGTTAGAACCCCATTAACATGACACTACAACATTCTATAACAGCCATGTTAGAACCCCATTAACATGATGCTACAACATTCTATAACAGCCATGTTAGAACCCCATTAACATGACACTACAACATTCTATAGCAGCCATGTTAGAACCCCATTAACATGACACTACAACATTCTATAGCAGCCATGTTAGAACCCCATTAACATGACACTACAACATTCTATAACAGCCATGTTAGAACCCCATTAACATGACACTACAACATTCTATAGCAGCCATGTTGGAGCTCATTAACATGACACTACAACATTCTATAGCAGCCATGTTAGAAGACATCCTGGTTCGAATCCAGCCTGTTTCACAACCGGCCATGATTGGGAGTCCCATAGGGCAGCGCACAATTGGCCCAGCATCCGCTTTTGGCCGTGATAGACCGTCATTTTAAATACGAATTTGTTCTTTATACGAATTTGTTCTTTAAAGACTTGCCTAGTTAAATAAAGGTTGAATAAAAAAAATAAACTGTCTACTATTAGAACACTGTTTAAAAGTTGACCCAACTCTCTATATGCATGGCCCTGGTCTGACAATGAACTCTGTTTACTCCTCCCACAGTTCAGGCTGGCACGCCCAAACCGGCAGAGGAGGAGCCTATGGATGCCCCTGTCCCACCAAGCCAGGACGGACAGACTGACGGACAGACTGACGGACAGACAGAGGTGTCTGCAGACAGGTGGGTGTGGCAGTCGAGTGCATGTTTATGTGACAGCAAAATGGCGGACTTGGTACCAGTGTGCTCAGATCGGCAGCTGAAATGGAACTATAGTCTCATATGAATGGAAGTATTATCAACACAAATATGAAAGCAACATGTTAAGAGTTGGTCTCGTGTTTTATGAGCTGAATAAACGATCCCAGAAATGTTCCAAACCCACAAAAAGCTTATTTCTCCTAAGTCTTGTGCACAAATGTAGTTTACATCCCTGTTAGTGAGCATTTCTCTTTTGCCAAGATAATCCATCCACCTGACAGGTGTGGCACATCAAGAAGCTGATTAAACAGCATGATTATTACACAGGTGCACCTTGTGCTGGGAGACAATTTAAAGGCCACTCTAAAATGTGCAGTTTTATCACACAACACGATGCCACAGATGTCTCAAGTTTTGAGGGAGTGTGCGATTGGCATGTTGACTGCAGGAATGTCCTCCAGAGCTGTTGCCAGATAATTAAATGTTAATTTCTCTACCTTAAACGTCCAATGCCATTTTAGAGAATTTGTCAGTACGTCCAACCGGCCTCACAACCACAGACCACGTGTAACCACGCGAAAATCTGAGGCCTGTTGTCGTACCATTCATCTGCTGCCATCACCTCATGTTTCAGCATGATAATGTACGGCCCCATGTTGCAAGGATGTACCCAATTCCAGAAAGCTGAAAATATCCCAGTTCTTCAGTGGCCTGCATACTCACCAGACATGTCACCCATTGAGCATGTTTGGGATGCTCTGGACCGACGTGTACGACAGCGGGTTCCACGTTTGGGATGCTCTGGACCGACGTGTACGACAGCGTTTTCCATGTTTGGGATGCTCTGGACCGACGTGTACGACAGCGTGTTCCATGTTTGGGATGCTCTGGATTGACACGTTCCAGTTTCTGCCAATATCCATCAACTTCACACAGCCGTTGGAGAGGAGTGGGGACAACATACCACAGGACACAAATCAACAGCCTGATCAACTCTATGTGAAGGAGATGTGTCTCGCTGCATGAGGCAAAATGGTGGTCACACCAGATACTGACTGGTTTTCTGAACCAACGCACCTAGTTAAAAACCAACATAAATCAAATCAAACTTTATTAGTCACATGGGCCGAATACAACAAGTGTAGACTTGCTTTCTAACAAGCCCTTAACCAACATTGATCAAATACACTCAAGTAAAAAATTATAAAAAGTAACACAATAAAATAACAATAATGAGGCTATATACAGGGGGTACCGGTACAGAGTCAGTGTGGAGGCTATATACAGGGGGTACTGGTACAGAGTCAGTGTGGAGGCTATATACAGGGGGTACCAGTACAGAGTCAATGTGCAGGCTATATACAGGGGGTACCAGTACAGAGTCAATGTGGAGGCTATATACAGGGGGTACTGGTACAGAGTCAGTGTGGAGGCTATATACAGGGGGTACCAGTACAGAGTCAATGTGGAGGCTATATACAGGGGGTACCAGTACAGAGTCAATGTGGAGGCTATATACAGGGGGTACCGGTACAGATTCAGTGTGGAGGCTATATACAGGGGGTACCAGT
The DNA here is from genome assembly GCF_036934945.1 of Oncorhynchus masou masou. Classification (NCBI taxonomy): domain Eukaryota; kingdom Metazoa; phylum Chordata; class Actinopteri; order Salmoniformes; family Salmonidae; genus Oncorhynchus; species Oncorhynchus masou. Next base: position 30,690 of record NW_027009328.1, on the reverse strand, counting down.
ACAGAGTCAATGTGGAGGCTATATACAGGGTGTACCGGTACAGAGTCAATGTGGAGGCTATATACAGGGGGTACCGGTACAGAGTCAATGTGGAGGCTTTATACAGGTGGTACCGGTACAGTCAATGTGGAGGCTTTATACAGGGGGTACCGGTACAGAGTCAATGTGGAGGCTATATACAGGGTGTACCGGTACAGAGTCAGTGTGGAGGCTATATACAGGGTGTACCGGTACAGAGTCAGTGTGGAGGCTATATACAGGGGGTACCGGTACAGAGTCAATGTGGAGGCTATATACAGGGTGTACCGGTACAGAGTCAGTGTGGAGGCTATATACAGGGGGTACCGGTACAGAGTCAATGTGGAGGCTGTATACAGGGAGTACCGGTACAGAGTCAATGTGGAGGCTATATACAGGGGGTACCGGTACAGAGTCAATGTGGAGGCTATATACAGGGTGTACCGGTACAGAGTCAGTGTGCTGGGGGTACAGAGTCAGTGTGCAGGGGTACAGAGTCAATGTGGTGGCTATATACAGGGGGTACCGGTACCGAGTCAATGTGCAGGGGTACAGAGTCAATGTGGAGGCTATATACAGGGTATTACGGTACAGTCAATGTGCAGGGGTACAGAGTCAATGTGGAGGCTTTATACAGGGTATTACGGTACAGTCAATGTGCAGGGGTACAGAGTCAATGTGGAGGCTATATACAGGGTATTACGGTACAGAGTCAATGTGGAGTCTATATACAGGGGGTACCGGTACCGAGTCAATGTGCAGGGGTACAGAGTCAATGTGCAGGGGTACCGAGTCAATGTGGAGACTATACAGGGTGTACCGGTACCGAGTCAATGTGCAGGGGTACAGAGTCAGTGTGCAGGGGTACAGAGTCAATGTGGAGGCTTTATACAGGGGGTACGGGTACCGAGTCAATGTGCAGGGGTACCGAGTCAGTGTGCAGGGGTACAGAGTCAGTGTGCAGGGGTACAGAGTCAATGTGGAGGCTTTATACAGGGGGTACCGGTACCGAGTCAATGTGCAGGGGTACAGAGTCAATGTGCAGGGTACAGAGTCAATGTGGAGGCTATATACAGGGGGTACCGGTACCGAGTCAATGTGCAGGGGTACAGAGTCAATGTGGAGGCTATATACAGGGGGTACCGGTACCGAGTCAATGTGGTGGCTATATACAGGGGGTACAGGTACAGAGTCAATGTGGAGGCTATATACAGGGGGTACCGGTACAGAGTCAATGTGGTGGCTATATACAGGGGGTACCGGTACAAAGTCAATGTGGTGGCTATATACAGGGGGTACCGGTACCGAGTCAATGTGCAGGGGTACAGAGTCAATGTGCAGGGGTACAGAGTCAATGTGCAGGGGTACCGAGTCAATGTGGAGACTATATACAGGGTGTACTGGTACCGAGTCAGTGTGCAGGGGTACAGAGTCAGTGTGCAGGGGTACAGAGTCAGTGTGCAGGGGTACAGAGTCAGTGTGCAGGGGTACAGAGTCAATGTGGAGGCTTTATACAGGGGGTACCGGTACCGAGTCAATGTGCAGGGGTACAGAGTCAATGTGGAGGCTTTATACAGGGGGTACCGGTACCGAGTCAATGTGCAGGGGTACAGAGTCAATGTGGAGGCTATATACAGGGGGTACCGGTACCGAGTCAATGTGCAGGGGTACAGAGTCAATGTGGAGGCTATATACAGGGGGTACCGGTACCGAGTCAATGTGGAGGCTATATACAGGGGGTACCAGTACAGAGTCAATGTGGAAGCTATATACAGGGGGTACCGGTACCGAGTTAGTGTGGAGGCTATATACAGGGGGTACCGGTACCGAGTTAGTGTGGAGGCTATATACAGGGGGTACCGGTACAGAGTTAGTGTGGAGGCTATATACAGGGGGTACCAGTACAGAGTCAGTGTGGAGGCTATATACAGGGTGTACCGGTACAGAGTCAATGTGGAGGCTATATACAGGGGGTACCGGTACAGAGTTAGTGTGGAGGCTATATACAGGGGGTACCGGTACAGAGTCAATGTGGAGGCTATATACAGGGTGTACCGGTACAGAGTCAGTGTGGAGGCTATATACAGGGGGTACCGGTACCGAGTCAATGTGCAGGGGTACAGAGTCAGTGTGCAGGGGTACAGAGTCAATGTGGAGGCTTTATACAGGGTGTACCGGTACAGAGTTAGTGTGGAGGCTATATACAGGGTGTACCGGTACAGAGTCAATGTGCAGGGGTACAGAGTCAGTGTGCAGGGGTACAGAGTCAATGTGGAGGCTATATTCAAGGGGTACCGGTACTGAGTCAATGTGGAGGCTATATACAGGGGGTACCGGTACAGAGTCAATGTGGAGACTATATACAGGGGGTACCGGTACAGAGTCAATGTGGAGGCTATATACAGGGTGTTACGGTACAGAGTCAATGTGGAGGCTATATACGGGGTGTACCGGTACAGAGTCAATGTGGAGGCTATATACAGGGGGTTACGGTACAGAGTCAATATGGAGGCTATATACAGGGGGTACCGGTACAGAGTCAATGTGGAGACTATATACAGGGGGTACCGGTACAGAGTCAATGTGGAGGCTATATACAGGGGGTACCGGTACAGAGTCAATGTGGAGACTATATACAGGGGGTACCGGTACAGAGTCAATGTGGAGGCTATATACAGGGGGTACCGGTACCGAGTTAGTGTGCAGGGGTACAGAGTTAGTGTGCAGCGGTACAGAGTTAGTGTGCAGGGGTACAGAGTTAGTGTGCAGGGGTACAGAGTTAGTGTGCAGGGGTACAGAGTTAGTGTGCGGGGGTACAGAGTTAGTGTGCGGGGGTACAGAGTTAGTGTGCGGGGGTACAGAGTGTGTAGGGGTACAGACAGGTTAGACGAGGTCATTTGTACATGTAGGTAGGGGTAAAGTGACTGTGCATAGATAATGAACTGCGAGTAGCATCAGTGTACAAAACAAATGGAGGGGGGGGGGGTCAATGTAAATAGTCCGGTGGCCATTTTATTAATTGTTCAGCAGTCTTATGGCTTGGGGGGGTAGACGCTGTTAAGGAGCCTTTTGGTCCGAGACTTGGTGCTCTGGGTGCCGCCGTGACAATTGTATGGGATTTCCTCTGATGCCTATTATATAGGTCCTGGATGGCAGGAAGCTTGTTCCCAGTGATGTACACATTACCTCTCTAGCGCCTTACGGTCAGATGCCGAGCAGTTACCATACCAGGCGGTGATGCCACCATGCTCTCGATGGTGCAGCTGTACAACGTTTTGAGGATCTGGGGACCCATGCCAAATCTTTTCAGTCTCATGAGGGGGAAAAGGTTTTGTCGTTCCCTCTTCATGACTGTCTTGTTGTGTTTGTATCATGTTAGTTTGTTGGTGATGTGGACGCCAAGGAACTTAACTCTCGACCCGCTCCACTACAGCCCCGTCGATGTCAATGGGGGCCTGTTCAGCCAGCTTTTTCCTGTAGTCCACGATCATCTCCTTAGTCCTGCTCACATTGAGAGAGAGAGAGGTGGTTGTCCTGTCACCACACCGCCAGGTCTCTGACCACCACACCGCCAGGTCTCTGACCACCACACCGCCAGGTCTCTGACCACCACACCGCCAGGTCTCTGACCACCACACCGCCAGGTCTCTGACCACCACACCGCCAGGTCTCTGACCACCACACCGCCAGGTCTCTGACCACCACACCGCCAGGTCTCTGACCACCACACCGCCAGGTCTCTGACCACCTCCCTATAAGGTGTCTCATCTTTGGCGGTGGTCAGACACTGTTGTGTCGCCAGTCATGTGAAAATCATAGATTTGGACCTAATGAATTTATTTCAATTGTCAGAATACCTTATAAGAACTGTAATCCAACATTTTTTGGGGGGAAATTGTTGCATTTTTATATTAATTGATTAATTTCCCCCCTCCCTGGTGCACCGCCAACTGCCATGAGGTTGCCTATGCAGAGAGCGTTGATCACTTACATCTTGTGGTATTGACTCTGAATTGCAGAATTGGGTTGCGAAGTCCATTTTTTTGTCTTAAATCTGCAGTTGCATTATTAGAATCCAAACAGCCAGCGAGATTAATGGGTTAATCTGTCAGGAATAATTACAACAAGTGCTGCTTCTGAAACCCTCTGAGATGAAATAGACATTCCAATCTCCACTTCATGTGTTTGTTTAGCTTTGTATGCGATTTATTTTCTGTAATGAAAAGCGCTATTTCATTATAACCCACATACAAATATTTACACGTGTTACGTTTGCTGAAAGTAAATGCAGTTGACGGTGAGAATACTTTTTTTGTTTGTTGTTGATTTATGTAAACAACAACAAAAACAATTTGATGTACCTCACACAGATGGTATTTTTCCTAAATGAATTTCTCTCTCTGTTCTCCAGGCTGAAGGAGTTCAAGTCGTCCCTCCTGGAGATGTTCCGTTCTGCACATGCTCAGTCCGTCGGTATGAACACTCTGACGGAGAGTGTCAACAAGGACAGAGATGCCCCCTTCACCCTGACAGAGGTCCGGGCCGCCCTCGCTCGCATGCAGGACGACAACCAGATCATGTTGGCCGACGACATCATCTTCCTCATCTAAAGACCAAGGAAAACATCTTCATCTTAGACCGAAGTGAAGAGGAGTGACGAAGAGGTGAAGGGAGAGGACAGAAAGGAGATGGAGAGTTGTTTCCTATTTGAGACCAAGAAGAATGAGAAGGAATTCAGAAATAATTGAAGGGGATTTTGACTAGTTCTCTTGGGTTTTGGGCTCCACTCGCTTCTTCTAATTAGCCTTTTTTTGTTTGTTGGCAATAACCACTTACGGACTAAAAAGTAGTTGAAAGGATTATGGTTTTATTTTGTTATGTTCGTAGGTTAATTCTTGATCAGGTTCACAAAGTTTGGTTTCTTTGCTTTACTCATGTTTTAGCTACATATTATGGGATGTACAAGGTCTCGTTATAATCACAAGTCTCCGTAGAGCATCTGCATCGTTTTATGCTTTCGGTTTTATAGTTTTAATATGTATTTTTTAAGAAAAATACCTTTTTCTTGTATATATTGTTTTGTGAAAGAAAAGGTTTTCATTGTAAAGGTTTGTCAACTGTAAAAACGCATCGAGATGGAAAATAAAATGACTTGGATGTTGAACGTTGTGCTTGGACACCAACAGCTTGTTGCTAGGCTTTCATTTACATTTACATTTCAGGGGATGTAGTGTGTCCCTTGTGGTCGATTTGATAATAGATAATAATTATATGCCAAGCGAAACCATTTAACGTTTATAAAACAGATTAACAATGCAGTGAGGTACAGCTGCCTGGGAAATGCGGTTTCACTATGTTGAACACCGGGGAAATCACGAGCTGTGGTTTTGATTGGGCAGATAAGGAACCCTGTAGCCTCGAGCCGAACCTCCGTCCAGGCTCGTCTCTACACCCACGCCTGAGTCATCCTGAGCTGAATGCCCCAGCCCACAGCCTGCCTCTATCTACACTCGCCTAGCACCATCTAACCCCAGCCCACAGCCTGCCTCTATCTACTCTCGCCTAGCACCATCTAACCCCAGCCCACAGTCTCCTTTCAAAGTGACTTTCCTCTGTCGACCCAATTCTTACCCCCAGCCCACACCTGGCCTCTCCTCGACCTCTATCTACCATCTACAGGTTCCACACCCTGCCTCTCCTCGACCTCTATCTCCCATCTACAGGTTCCACACACTACCCTCTATCTCCCATCTACAGGTTCCACACCCTGCCTCTCCTCCACCTCTACCATCTACAGGTTCCACACCCTACCCTCTATCTCCCATCTACAGGTTCCACACCCTGCCTCTCCTCCACCTCTACCATCTACAGGTTCCACACCCTGTCTTCTCCTCTATGTCCCATCTACAGGTTCCACACCCTACCCTCTATCTCCCATCTACAGGTTCCACACACTACCCTCTATCTTCCATCTACAGGTTCCACACCCTGCCTCTCCTCCACCTCTATCTACCATCTACAGGTTCCACACCCTGCCTCTCCTTCACCTCTTATCTACCATATACAGGTTCCACACCCTGTCTTCTCTATCTCCCATCTACAGGTCCACACCCTGCCTCTCCTTCACCTCTATCTCCCATCTACAGGTCCACACCCTGCCTCTCCTTCACCTCTATCTCCCATCTACAGGTCCACACCCTGCCCTCTGTCTCCCATCTACAGGTTCCACACCCTGCCCTCTATCTCCCATCTACAGTTCCACACCCTGCCCTCTATCTCCCATCTACAGGTTCCACACCCTGCCCTCTATCTCCCATCTACAGGTCCACACCCTACCCTCTATCTCCCATCTACAGGTCCACACCCTACCCTCTATCTCCCATCTACAGGTTCCACACCCTGCCCTCTATCTCCCATCTACAGGTTCCACACCCTGCCCTCTATCTCCCATCTACAGGTCCACACCCTGTCTTCTCTATCTCCCATATACAGGTCCACACCCTACCCTCTATCTACCATCTACAGGTTCCACACCCTGCCCTCTATCTCCCATCTACAGGTTCCACACCCTGCCCTCTATCTCCCATCTACAGGTCCACATCCTGCCCTCTATCTACCATCTACAGGTTCACACCCTGTCTTCTCCTCTATCTCCCATCTACAGGTCCACACCCTGCCCTCTATCTCCCATCTACAGGTTCCACACCCTGCCCTCTATCTCCCATCTACAGGTTCCACACCCTGCCCTCTATCTCCCATCTACAGGTTCCACACCCTGCCCTCTATCTCCCATCTACAGGTTCCACACCCTGCCTCTCCTCTATCTCCCATCTACAGGTTCCACACCCTGCCCTCTATCTCCCATCTACAGTTCCACACCCTGCCCTCTATCTCCCATCTACAGGTCCACACCCTGCCCTCTATCTCCCATCTACAGGTTCCACACCCTGCCTCTCCTCTATCTCCCATCTACAGGTTCCACACCCTGCCCTCTATCTCCCATCTACAGGTCCACACCCTGCCCTCTATCTCCCATCTACAGGTCCACACCCTGCCCTCTATCTCCCATCTACAGGTTCCACACCCTGCCCTCTATCTCCCATCTACAGGTCCACACCCTGCCCTCTATCTCCCATCTACAGGTCCACACCCTGCCCTCTATCTCCCATCTACAGGTTCCACACCCTGCCCTCTATCTCCCATCTACAGGTCCACACCCTGCCCTCTATCTCCCATCTACAGGTCCACACCCTGCCCTCTATCTCCCATCTACAGGTCCACACCCTGCCCTCTATCTCCCATCTACAGGTTCCACACCCTGCCTCTCCTCTTATCTCCCATCTACAGGTTCCACACCCTGCCCTCTATCTCCCATCTACAGGTCCACATCCTGCCTCTCTTCTCTCAGATCTGTGAATACCCCTGAGAATGCACATTTCTTTCACAGTAGTCTGTGAAGTTACCCTGGGTGCCAGTCTGTTTGAGCTAACTTTTTGTGGAGTGGAATGATAGCACAAAACACTTCTGGATTTCAGGCTCATATCAAATGTCCACTTAGATTTAAAGTGATTCCCTATATATCGACAAGTTATTTTGTCTTCGCTTGGGTCATGCTGGTGTTGAACAGTAAAAATAACACAAACCCTTCTGTGTGTAGCTATGTTATTTAAAACACTTCTGTATGTAGCTGTGTTATTTAAAACACTTCTCTATGTAGCTATGTTATTTAAAACACTTCTGTATATAGCTGTGTTATTTAAAACACTTCTGTATGTAGCTGTGTTATTTAAAACACTTCTGTATGTAGCTGTGTTATTTAAAACACTTCTCTATGTAGCTATGTTATTTAAAACACTTCTCTATGTAGCTATGTTATTTAAAACACTTCTGTATGTAGCTGTGTTATTTAAAACACTTCTCTATGTAGCTATGTTATTTAAAACACTTCTCTATGTAGCTATGTTATTTAAAACACTTCTGTATGTAGCTGTGTTATTTAAAACACTTCTGTATATAGCTGTGTTATTTAAAACACTTCTGTATGTAGCTGTGTTATTTAAAACACTTCTGTATGTAGCTGTGTTATTGAAAACACTTCTGTATGTAGCTATGTTATTTAAAACACTTCTCTATGTAGCTGTGTTATTGAAAACACTTCTGTATGTAGCTGTGTTATTGAAAACACTTCTGTATGTAGCTGTGTTATTGAAAACACTTCTCTATGTAGCTGTGTTATTGAAAACACTTCTGTATGTAGCTGTGTTATTTAAGTGTTTAGTTTCCTCTTTTTGTTAGTTTTCAGGATCATATCAGCAGTTTCCATCAAACACAATACTCATCTCGAGCCATAAACAACAGGTTCTACATTATGATGAATTAACATGACACTACAACATTCTATAACAGCCATGTTAGAACCCCATTAACATGACACTACAACATTCTATAACAGCCATGTTAGAACTCCATTAACATGACACTACAACATTCTATAACAGCCATGTTAGAACCCCATTAACATGACACTACAACATTCTATAGTAGCCATGTTAGAACCCCATTAACATGACACTACAACATTCTATAACAGCCATGTTAGAACCCCATTAACATGACACTACAACATTCTATAACAGCCATGTTAGAACCTTATTAATAAGACACTACAACATTCTATAACAGCCATGTTAGAACCCCGTTAACATGACACTACAACATTCTATAACAGCCATGTTAGAACCCCATTAACATGACACTACAACATTCTATAACAGCCATGTTAGAACCCTATTATGACACTACAACATTCTATAGCAGCCATGTTAGAACCCATTAACATGACACTACAACATTCTATAGCAGCCATGTTAGAACCCCATTAACATGACACTACAACATTCTATAACAGCCATGTTAGAACCCCATTAACATGACATCACAACATTCTATAACAGCCATGTTAGAACCCCATTAACATGACATTACAACATTCTATAACAGCCATGTTGTAGAATAATAGTGAAGACATCACAACTATGAAATAACACACATGGAATCATGTAGTAACCAAAAAGTGTTAAACAAATCAAAATATATTTTATATCTGAGATTCTTCAAAGTAGCCACCCTTTGCCTTGATGACAGCTTTGCACACTCTTGGCATTCTCTCAACAAGCTTCATGAGGTAGTCACCTGGAATGCATTTCAATTAACAGGTGTGCCTTGTTAAAAGTGAATTTGTGGAATTTCAATCAGTTATGGTTGATGGTATGGTTGGTATACAGAAGATAGCTCTATTTGATAAAAGTCCATGTTATGGCAAGAACAGCTAAAATAAGCAAAGAGAAACGACAGTCCATTACTTTAAGACATGAAGGTCAGTCAATCTGGAAAATTTCAAGAACTTTGAAAGTGCAGTCACACCATCAAGCGCTATGATGAAACTGGCTCTCATGAGGACCGCCACAGGAAAGGAAGACCCAGAGTTACCTCTGCTGCAGAGGATAAGTTCATTAGATTTACCAGCCTCAGAAATTGCAGACCAGATAAATGCTTCAGAGTTCAAGTAACAGACACATCTCAACATCAACTGTTCAAAAGAGACTGTGTGAATCAAGCCGTCATGGTCCAATTGCTGCAAAGAAACCACTTACAAAGGACACCAATAATAAGAAGAGACTTGTTTGGCCCAAGAAACACGAGCAATGGACATTAGACCGGTGGAAATCTGTCGTTTGGTCTGATGAGTCCAAATTTGAGCTTTTTGGTTCAAACCGCCGTGTCTTTGTGAGACGCATAGTAGGTGAACGGATGATCTCCGCATGTGTGGTTCCCACCGTGAAGCATGGAAGAGGAGGTGTAATTGTGTGGGGATGCTTTGCTGTTGACAATGTTGGTGATTTATTTAGAATTCAAGGCAAACTTAACCAGCATGGCTACCACAGAATTCTGCAGCGATACGCCATCCCATCTGGTTTACGCTTAGTCCACTATAATTTGTTTTTCAACAGGACAATGACCCAACACACCTCCAGGCTGTGTAAGGGCTATTTGACCAAGATGGAGGGTGATGGAGTGCTGCATCAGATGACCTGGCCTTCACAATCACCTGACCTCAACCCAATTGAGATTGTTTGGGATGAGTTGGACCGCAGAGTGAAGGAAAAGCAGCCAACAAGGGCTCAGTATATGTGGGAACTCCTCAAGGACTGTTGGAAAAGCATTCCTCATGAAGCTGGTTGAGAGAATGCCAAGGGTGTGCAAAGCTGTCATCAAGGCAAAGGGTGGCTACTTTGAAAAATCTAAAATATATTTTGATTTGTTTAACACTTTTTTGGTTACTACATGATTCCATATGTGTTATTTCATAGTTATAATGTCTTCACTATTATTCTACAATGTAGAAAATAGTACAAATTAATAAAAACCCTTGAATGAGTCGGTGTCCAAACTTTTGACTGGTACTGTATATACTGTATTCTATTATACTATATTTGAGTCAATGCCACTATGACATTGCTCAATTTAATATTTATATATTTCTTAATTCCATTCTTTAAGTTTTAGATGTGTGTATTGTTGTGAATTGTTAGAAACTACTGCACTGTTGGAGCTAGGAACACAAACATTTAACTACACCCGCATTAACATCTGATAAATATGTGTATGTGACCAATACAATTTGATTTGCCTCTGATGGTGTCTCCATAATTTCGTTTTTGTTTTCAGTCTCTTGACTGAGTAATGCTGAGTTGTTCTGAGAAAGCGATCAGCAGTTTCTGTGACCTGGATAGAGAGGAGTGGGTGGACAGTGTCTACCTCCCAGGGTGCCATTTCAGACTCTGTCAGACTCTGCCATCTGATCCACCTCTGTCTGCTTCCTCTCAGTCATAGAGACAGTATTCTGTTGTCTGCTTCCTCTCAGTCATAGAGACAGTATTCTGTTGTCTGCTTCCTCTCAGTCATAGAGACAGTATTCTGTTGTCTGCTTCCTCTCAGTCATAGAGACACTATTCTGTTGTCTGCTTCCTCTCAGTCATAGAGACAGTATTCTGTTGTCTGCTTCCTCTCAGTCAGACAGTATTCTGTTGTCTGCTTCCTCTCAGTCATAGAGACACTATTCTGTTGTCTGCTTCCTCTCAGTCAGACAGTATTCTGTTGTCTGCTTCCTCTCAGTCATAGAGACACTATTCTGTTGTCTGCTTCCTCTCAGTCAGACAGTATTCTGTTGTCTGCTTCCTCTCAGTCATAGAGACAGTATTCTGTTGTCTGCTTCCTCTCAGTCATAGAGACAGTATTCTGTTGTCTGCTTCCTCTCAGTCATAGAGACAATGTTCTGTTGTCTGCTTCCTCTCAGTCATAGAGACAGTATTCTGTTGTCTGCTTCCTCTCAGTCATAGAGACAGTATTCTGTTGTCTGCTTCCTCTCAGTCATAGAGACAGTATTCTGTTGTCTGCTTCCTCTCAGTCATAGAGACAGTATTCTGTTGTCTGCTTCCTCACAGTCATAGAGACAGTATTCTGTTGTCTGCTTCCTCTCAGTCATAGAGACAGTATTCTGTTGTCTGCTTCCTCTCAGTCATAGAGACAGTATTCTGTTGTCTGCTTCCTCTCAGTCAGACAGTATTCTGTTGTCTGCTTCCTCTCAGTCATAGAGACAGTATTCTGTTGTTTCTGCTTCCTCACAGTCAGACATTATTCTGTTGTCTGCTTCCTCACACTCAGACAGTATTCTGTTGTGTGCGTTAAATTGGATCCCCAGATATTTAAATATTGACTGGCTTTCATCAAGGTGCCCACTTAAGAAAAAGCTTCAAACTGTAACCAACGCTTGCAACCTGGTTCAGGTTATCAGTCAACCTACCAGGGTAGTTACAAACAGCACAGGAATGAAATCATCAATATGTATCGATCACATCTTTACTGATGCTCCAGAAATTTGTTTGAAAGCAGTATCCAGATTCATCGGATGTAGTGATCACAATACAGTAGCCATATCTAGGAAAACCAAAGTTCCAAAGGCTGGGCTTAATATAGTGTATCAGAGGTCATACAGGACGTTTTGTACTGATTCCTATGTTGTTGATGTAAAGAATATTTGTTGGTCCGTGGTGTGTAATCAGGAGCAACCAGATGCTGCATTGATTAGTCCAGATACTAATAAGCACGAACCCTTTAGGAAAATGACTGTAAAAATGGTTAAATCCCAAATGGATTGATGAGGATTTGAAAAATGGTTGAGAAGGATGAGACAAAAGGAATGGCAAATAAGTCTGGCTGCACAACCGATTGGAAAACGCATTTGAAATTGAGAAATCATGTGACTAAACTGAATTAAAAAACAATACCAATTATATCTGACTAAATTATGAAAAGAAAGATAAGCATTGTAATTTTGAATTCCGTAAAGTGAGTGTGGAAGAAATGAAAAAAAAAGATTGTTGCCTAGCAACAATGACAAGCCCCCGCAGTCTGACAATCTGGATGGAAATGACTGAGGATAATAGTGGACGATATTACCACTCCTATTTGCCACGTCTTCAATGTAAGCCGACTAGAGAGTGTGTCCTCAGTCCTGGAGGGAAGCTTGAGTCATTTAGCTTCCTAAGAATAGTAAAGCCCCCTTTACTGGCTCAAATAGCCCACCAATCAACCTGTTACCAACCCTTAGTAAACTTCTGGAAAAAATGGTGTTTCACCAGATACAATGCTATTTTACAGTAAACAAATTGACAACAGACTTTCAGCATGCTTATTTGTATTTATTTTATTTAACCTTTATTTAACTAGGCAAGTCAGGGAAGGACTTATAAGAAAGCATATTAAACAAGCACAGCACTTACACAAATGACTGATGACTGGCTGAGAGAAATTGAGGATAAAAAGATTGTGGGAGCTGTTTTGTTAGACTTCAGTGTGGCTTTTAACATTATTGATCATAGTCTGCTGCTGGAAAAACGAATGTGTTATGGCTTTACACCCCCTGCTATAATGTGGATAAAGAGTTACCTGTCTAACAGAACACAGAGGGTGTTCTAGAATGTGTTATGGCTTTACACCCCCTGCTATAATGTGGATGAAGACCTGTCTAACAGAACACAGAGGGTGTTCTAGAAAGTGTTATGGCTTTACACCCCCTGCTATATTGTGGATAAAGAGTTACCTGTCTAACAGAACACATAGGGTGTTCTAGAATGTGTTATGGCTTTATACCAACCTGCTGTAATGTGGATAAAGAGTTACCTGTCTAACAGAACACAGGGGGTGTTCTAGAATGTGTTATGGCTTTACACCAACCTGCTATAATGTGGATAAAGAGTTACCTGTCTAACAGAACACAGAGGGTGTTCTAGAATGTGTTATGGATTTACACCTCCTGCTATAATGTGGATAAAGAGTTACCTGTCTAACAGAACACATAGGGTGTTCTAGAATGTTTTATGGATTTACACCTCCTGCTATAATGTGGATAAAGAGTTACCTGTCTAACAGAACACAGGGGGTGTTCTAGAATGTGTTATGGCTTTACACCAACCTGCTATAATGTGGATAAAGAGTTACCTGTCTAACAGAACACAGAGGGTGTTCTAGAATGTGTTATGGCTTTACACCCCCTGCTATAATGTGGATAAAGAGTTACCTGTCTAACAGAACACAGAGGGTGTTCTAGAATGTGTTATGGCTTTACACCCCTGCTATATTGTGGATAAAGAGTTACCTGTCTAACAGAACACAGAGGGTGTTCTAGAATGTGTTATGGCTTTACACCAACCTGCTATAATGTGGATAAAGAGTTACTTGTCAAACAGAACACAGGGGATGTTCTAGAATGTGTTATGGCTTTACACCCCCTGCTATATTGTGGATAAAGAGTTACCTGTCTAACAGAACACAGAGGGTGTTCTAGAATGTGTTATGGCTTTACACCCACTGCTATAATGTGGATAAAGAGTTACTTGTCAAACAGAACACAGGGGGTGTTCTAGAATGTGTTATGGCTTTACACCCCCTGCTATAATGTGGATAAAGAGTTACCTGTCTAACAGAACACAGGGGGTGTTCTTTAATGGAAGCCTCTCCAACATAATCCAGGTAGAATCAGGAATTCCCCAGGGCAGCTGTCTAGGCCCCTTTACTTTGGTAAATCTTTACTAACGACATGCCACTGGCTTTGAGGAAAGCCAGAGTGTCTATGTATGCGGATGACTCAACACCATACACGTCAGCTACTATAGTGACTGAAATGAATGCAAATCTTAACAAAGAACTGCTGTTCGTTTCAGAGTGGGTGGTAAGGAATAAGTTAGTCCTAAATATTTGTAAAACTAAAAGTATTGTATTTGGGACAAATCATTCACTAAACCCTATACTTAACTAAATCTTGTAATAGATTGGATTGCAAACGGTCAGAACATATCGATACAACAGTAGCTAAGTCTGTCCATAATAAAGCGCTGCTCTACCTTAACAGCATTATCAACAAGGCAGGTCCTACAGGACCCTAGTTTTGTCACACCTGGACTACTGTTCAGTCGTGTGGTCAGGGGCCACAAAAAGGGACTTAGGAAAATTGCAATTGGCTCAGAATAGGGCAGCACAGCTGGCCCTTGGATGTACACAGAGAGATAATACTAATATAATGCATGTCAAACCTTCCTGGCTGAAAGTGGAAGAGAAATTCACTTCACTTTACTTGTATTTATGAGAGGTATTGACATGTTGAATGCATCCATGCATAACCCACAAGACATACCACAAGAAGGTCTCTTCACAGTCCCCAAGTCCAGAACAGACTATGGGAGGCTCACAGTACTACATAGAGACATGACTACATGGAACTATATTCCACAGTACTACATAGAGCCCTGACTACATGGAACTCTATTCCACAGTACTACATAGAGCCCTGACTACATGGAACTCTATTCCACAGTACTACATAGAGCCATGACTACATGGAACTCTATTCCACAGTACTACATAGAGCCCTGACTACATGGAACTCTATTCCACAGTACTACATAGAGCCATGACTACATGGAACTCTATTCCACAGTACTACATAGAGCCATGACTACATAGAACTCTATTCCACAGTACTACATAGAGCCATGACTACATGGAACTCTATTCCACAGTACTACATAGAGCCATGACTACATAGAACTCTATTCCACAGTACTACATAGAGCCATGACTACATGGAACTCTATTCCACAGTACTACATAGAGCCATGACTACATAGAACACTATTCCACAGTACTACATAGAGCCATGACTACATGGAACTCTATTCCACAGTACTACATAGAGCCCTGACTACATGGAACTATATTCCACAGTACTACATAGAGCCCTGACTACATGGAACTCTATTCCACAGTACTACATAGAGCCATGACTACATGGAACTCTATTCCACAGTACTACATAGAGCCATGACTACATGGAACTCTATTCCACAGTACTACATAGAGCCATGACTACATGGAACTCTATTCCACAGTACTACATAGAGCCATGACTACATGGAACTCTATTCCACAGTACTACATAGAGCCATGACTACATGGAACTCTATTCCACAGTACTACATAGAGCCATGACTACATGGAACTCTATTCCACAGTACTACATAGAGCCATGACTACATAGAACTCTATTCCACAGTACTACATAGAGCCATGACTACATGGAACTCTATTCCACAGTACTACATAGAGCCATGACTACATGGAACTCTATTCCACAGTACTACATAGAGCCATGACTATATGGAACTATATTCCACAGTACTACATAGAGCCCTGACTACATGCAACTATATTCCACAGTACTACATAGAGCCCTGACTACATGGAACTATATTCCACAGTACTACATAGAGCCCTGACTACATGGAACTCTATTCCACAGTACTACATAGAGCCCTGACTACATGGAACTATATTCCACAGTACTACATAGAGCCCTGACTACATGCAACTATATTCCACAGTACTACATAGAGCCCTGACTACATGGAACTATATTCCACAGTACTACATAGAGCCCTGACTACATGGAACTCTATTCCACAGTACTACATAGAGCCCTGACTACATGGAACTATATTCCACAGTACTACATAGAGACATGACTACATAGAACTCTCTATTCCACAGAACTACATAGAACCATGAATACATGGAACTCTATTCCACATGAAGTAACATGAATACAGCTTATGGAACAGCGGGGACGAAGTGAAGTAACACAAACACAGACACAACGATGGTCTGACCAATCGGATTCCACGCTTCAAGATTGCTTCGACCACGTGGACTGGGATTTGTTCAAGGTAGCCTCAGACAATAACATCGACGTGTACGCTGACTCTGTAAGTGAATTTATTAGGACGTGTATAGGAGATGTTGTACCCACTGTGAGTATTAAAACCTTCCCTAACCAGAAATGGTGGATAGTTGGCAGCATTCTCGCAAAACTAAAACCACGAACCACTGCATTTAATCATGGCAAGGCGACTAGAAACATGACCGAATACAAACAGTGCAGCTATTCCCTCCGCAAGGCAATCAAACAAGCAAAGCGTCAGTATATGTAACGGCGTTCTTCTTTTGTCGAAGGAAAGTCGGACCGAAATGCAGCGTGTAGGTTACTCATGTTTAATAGTGAAACAAACAAAACGAACTATACATGAATAACAAAATAAATACAAAACAACAAACGGAACGTGAAACCTATTACAGCCTGACTGGTGAAACTAACACAGAGACAGGAACAATCACCCACGAAATGCAAAGCGAAAACCAGGCTACCTAAATACGGTTCCCAATCAGAGACAACGAGAATCACCTGACTCTGATTGAGAACCGCCTCAGGCAGCCAAACCTATTAAACACACACACCCCTAATCAGCTACAATCCCAAATACTACAAACCCCAATAAGAAATTACAATACATAATGAACCCATGTCACACCCTGGCCTGACTAACTAATAAACTAAAACAGAAAATACTAAGACCAAGGCGTGACAGTATAGAGACAAAGTCCAGTCGCAATTCAACGGCTCAAACACGAGATGTATGTGGCAGGGTCTACAGACAATCACGGACTAAAACAAGAAAAACAGCCACGTCATGGACATCAGCGTCTTGCTCCCAGACAAATTAACCAACTTCTTTGCGTGCTTTGAGGACAATACAGTGCCACCGACACGGCCCGCTACCAAAGGCTGTAGGCTCACCTTTTCTGTGGCCGACATGAGTAAAACATTTAAACGTGTTAACCCTCGTAAGGCTGCAGGCCCAGACGGCATCCCCAGCCGCGTCCTCAGAGCGCAGACCAGCTGGCTGGTGTGTTTACAGACATATTCAATCAGTCCTTATCCCAGTCTGCTATCCCCACATGCTTCAAGATGGCCACCATTGTTCCTGTTCCCAAGAAAGCTAAGGTAACTGAACTAAATGACTATCGCCCCATAGCACTCACTTCCGTCATCATGAAGTGCTTTGAGAGACTAGTCAAGGATCACATCACCTTCACCCTACCTAATACCCTAGACCAGAGGTGCACAATTTGCGGACCTCCGGGTCGGGACAGAGTGAAGGTTCTATCTGTACCTCGATACATTTCTCATAAATAATTGTTAAATGAAATACTGATGAAGCAACCTTTTTTTCAATGTACTCCCACTGCGCTGGCTCAGCGCAGCTGGGAAGGTCCCAGACAGCGCCCCATACTACTGTTGTCCAATCACATGCGTTATTTAAATCACTTCACGAAACTCAGCCAATCAAAGTGAATGTTTACAATGCATGAAATTATAAAGAAATTATAGAATGGTCCAACCACTGTAGCTTTCAAAGAGGAGTGGACAGACAAACATGCCTTCATCCTTCCCCCAGCGAGTGTCCAACCACTCTGCCTGATATGTTCAGAGACCGTGGCTCTAATTTAAAAAAGTGCCAACGTGAAGCGCCACTGCGAGACAAAGCACAGATCTTTTGAGCAAACATATCCACAAGAGTCTGTGAGGACACGCATAAAATAAACAAACTCAAAGCCCAGTATGATCGGCCCACCAGAGTCCTCTCGCATTCACTGGATATTGAATATGGATATTGTTGCTTTTTTGGTAGACATCACATCACACCTTAATGAGCTCAACATGAAACTACAGGGCAAGAACGATTTAGTTTGTGATTTGATGACATCTGTCCGCTCCTTCCAGAGGAAACTGGAAGTGTTCATGGAAGATCTTCAAGGAGACGTTGCACACATACCAAAAGTGCAGGAACAGATTCAGGGTGAGAGGGATGTTTCTCCTCATGTTGACTAGAGATAAGCTGATCGGAAACTTCAACAAAATTGTTTTGACAGCTTCAGTCTTGGACAGCAGCTCCTTCTTCTAATTGAGAATCCATTCCTCATCACAGATGATTTTCAAAGGAGGAGACACAGACCTTCAAGTGGGCACATGCTGGATCTCTACAGATGGAACTGATTGATCTGCAAGCAAATGTTGCACTGAGAGCACTTTCAACTAACTGATCATGACCCTTCCTGGCTGCAGGCTGTGTCTGAGACTGTGTTCTCCTGGTCTAACCAACTAACAGATCATGACCCTATCAGGCTGTGTCAGACTGTGTTCTCCTGGTCTAACCAACTAACTGATCACGACTCTATCAGGCTGTGTCTGAGACTGTGTTCTCCTGGTCTAACCAACTAACTGATCACGACCCTATCAGGCTGTGTTCTCCTGGTCTAACCAACTAACTGATCACGACCCTATCAGGCTGTGTTTGAGACTGTGTTCTCCTGGTCTAACCAGCTAACTGATCATGACCCTATCAGGCTGTGTCAGACTGTGTTCTCCTGGTCTAACCAGCTAACTGATCATGACCCTATCAGGCTGTGTCAGACTGTGTTCTCCTGGTCTAACCAGCTAACTGATCATGACCCTATCAGGCTGTGTTCTCCTGGTCTAACCAGCTAACTGATCATGACCCTATCAGGCTGTGTTCTCCTGGTCTAACCAGCTAACTGATCATGACCCTATCAGGCTGTGTCAGACTGTTCCCTGGTCTAACCAACTAACTGATCACGACCCTATCAGGCTGTGTTTGAGACTGTGTTCTCCTGGTCTAACCAGCTAACTGATCACGACTCTATCAGGCTGTGTCAGACTGTGTTCTCCTGGTCTAACCAGCTAACAGATCATGACCCTATCAGGCTGTGTCAGACTGTGTTCTCCTGGTCTAACCAACTAACTGATCACGACCCTATCAGGCTGTGTTCTCCTGGTCTAACCAACTAACTGATCACGACCCTATCAGGCTGTGTCAGACTGTTCCCTGGTCTAACCAACTAACTGATCATGACCCTATCAGGCTGTGTCAGACTGTGTTCTCCTGGTCTAACCAGCTAACTGATCATGACCCTATCAGGCTGTGTCAGACTGTGTTCTCCTGGTCTAACCAACTAACTGATCATGACCCTATCAGGCTGTGTCAGACTGTGTTCTCCTGGTCTAACCAACTAACTGATCATGACCCTATCAGGCTGTGTCAGACTGTGTTCTCCTGGTCTAACCAACTAACTGATCATGACCCTATCAGGCTGTGTTCTCCTGGTCTAACCAACTAACTGATCATGACCCTATCAGGCTGTGTCAGACTGTGTTCTCCTGGTCTAACCAGCTAACTGATCACGACCCTATCAGGCTGTGTTCTCCTGGTCTAACCAACTAACTGATCACGACCCTATCAGGCTGTGTTCTCCTGGTCTAACCAACTAACTGATCACGACCCTATCAGGCTGTGTTCTCCTGGTCTAACCAACTAACTGATCATGACCCTATCAGGCTGTGTCAGACTGTGTTCTCCTGGTCTAACCAACTAACTGATCATGACCCTATCAGGCTGTGTCAGACTGTGTTCTCCTGGTCTAACCAGCTAACTGATCATGACCCTATCAGGCTGTGTCAGACTGTGTTCTCCTGGTCTAACCAACTAACTGATCATGACCCTATCAGGCTGTGTTCTCCTGGTCTAACCAACTAACTGATCATGACCCTATCAGGCTGTGTCAGACTGTGTTCTCCTGGTCTAACCAACTAACTGATCATGACCCTATCAGGCTGTGTTCTCCTGGTCTAACCAGCTAACTGATCATGACCCTATCAGGCTGTGTCAGACTGTGTTCTCCTGGTCTAACCAGCTAACTGATCATGACCCTATCAGGCTGTGTCAGACTGTGTTCTCCTGGTCTAACCAACTAACAGATCATGACCCTATCAGGCTGTGTCAGACTGTGTTCTCCTGGTCTAACCAGCTAACTGATCATGACCCTATCAGGCTGTGTCAGACTGTGTTCTCCTGGTCTAACCAGCTAACTGATCATGACCCTATCAGGCTGTGTTCTCCTGGTCTAACCAGCTAACTGATCATGACCCTATCAGGCTGTGTCAGACTGTGTTCTCCTGGTCTAACCAGCTAACTGATCATGACCCTATCAGGCTGTGTTCTCCTGGTCTAACCAACTAACTGATCATGACTCTATCAGGCTGTGTCAGACTGTGTTCTCCTGGTCTAACCAACTAACTGATCATGACTCTATCAGGCTGTGTCAGACTGTGTTCTCCTGGTCTAACCAGCTAACTGATCATGACCCTATCAGGCTGTGTCAGACTGTGTTCTCCTGGTCTAACCAACTAACTGATCATGACCCTATCAGGCTGTGTTCTCCTGGTCTAACCAACTAACTGATCATGACCCTATCTGGCTGTGTCAGACTGTGTTCTCCTGGTCTAACCAACTAACTGATCATGACTCTATCAGGCTGTGTCAGACTGTGTTCTCCTGGTCTAACCAACTAACTGATCATGACCCTATCAGGCTGTGTTCTCCTGGTCTAACCAACTAACTGATCATGACCCTATCAGGCTGTGTCAGACTGTGTTCTCCTGGTCTAACCAGCTAACTGATCACGACCCTATCAGGCTGTGTTCTCCTGGTCTAACCAACTAACTGATCATGACCCTATCAGGCTGTGTTCTCCTGGTCTAACCAACTAACTGATCATGACCCTATCATGCTGTGTTCTCCTGGTCTAACCAACTAACTGATCATGACCCTATCAGGCTGTGTTCTCCTGGTCTAACCAACTAACTGATCATGACCCTATCAGGCTGTGTTCTCCTGGTCTAACCAACTAACTGATCATGACCCTATCAGGCTGTGTTCTCCTGGTCTAACCAACTAACTGATCATGACCCTATCAGGCTGTGTCAGACTGTGTTCTCCTGGTCTAACCAACTAACAGATCATGACCCTATCAGGCTGTGTTCTCCTGGTCTAACCAACTAACAGATCATGACCCTATCAGGCTGTGTTCTCCTGGTCTAACCAACTAACTGATCATGACCCTATCAGGCTGTGTCAGACTGTGTTCCCTGGTCTAACCAACTAACTGATCATGACCCTATCAGGCTGTGTTCTCCTGGTCTAACCAACTAACTGATCATGACCCTATCAGGCTGTGTCAGACTGTGTTCTCCTGGTCTAACCAACTAACTGATCATGACCCTATCAGGCTGTGTCAGACTGTGTTCTCCTGGTCTAACCAACTAACTGATCATGACCCTATCAGGCTGTGTTCCCTGGTCTAACCAACTAACTGATCATGACCCTATCAGGCTGTGTCAGACTGTGTTCTCCTGGTCTAACCAGCTAACTGATCACGACCCTATCAGGCTGTGTTCTCCTGGTCTAACCAACTAACTGATCACGACCCTATCAGGCTGTGTTCTCCTGGTCTAACCAACTAACTGATCACGACCCTATCAGGCTGTGTTCTCCTGGTCTAACCAACTAACTGATCATGACCCTATCAGGCTGTGTCAGACTGTGTTCTCCTGGTCTAACCAACTAACTGATCATGACCCTATCAGGCTGTGTCAGACTGTGTTCTCCTGGTCTAACCAGCTAACTGATCATGACCCTATCAGGCTGTGTCAGACTGTGTTCTCCTGGTCTAACCAACTAACTGATCATGACCCTATCAGGCTGTGTTCTCCTGGTCTAACCAACTAACTGATCATGACCCTATCAGGCTGTGTCAGACTGTGTTCTCCTGGTCTAACCAACTAACTGATCATGACCCTATCAGGCTGTGTCAGACTGTGTTCTCCTGGTCTAACCAGCTAACTGATCATGACCCTATCAGGCTGTGTCAGACTGTGTTCTCCTGGTCTAACCAACTAACAGATCATGACCCTATCAGGCTGTGTCAGACTGTGTTCTCCTGGTCTAACCAGCTAACTGATCATGACCCTATCAGGCTGTGTCAGACTGTGTTCTCCTGGTCTAACCAGCTAACTGATCATGACCCTATCAGGCTGTGTCAGACTGTGTTCTCCTGGTCTAACCAGCTAACTGATCATGACCCTATCAGGCTGTGTCAGACTGTGTTCTCCTGGTCTAACCAGCTAACTGATCATGACCCTATCAGGCTGTGTTCTCCTGGTCTAACCAGCTAACTGATCATGACCCTATCAGGCTGTGTCAGACTGTGTTCTCCTGGTCTAACCAACTAACTGATCATGACTCTATCAGGCTGTGTCAGACTGTGTTCTCCTGGTCTAACCAGCTAACTGATCATGACCCTATCAGGCTGTGTCAGACTGTGTTCTCCTGGTCTAACCAGCTAACTGATCATGACCCTATCAGGCTGTGTTCTCCTGGTCTAACCAACTAACTGATCATGACCCTATCAGGCTGTGTTCTCCTGGTCTAACCAACTAACTGATCATGACCCTATCAGGCTGTGTCAGACTGTGTTCCCCTGGTCTAACCAACTAACTGATCATGACCCTATCAGGCTGTGTTCTCCTGGTCTAACCAACTAACTGATCATGACCCTATCAGGCTGTGTTCTCCTGGTCTAACCAACTAACTGATCATGACCCTATCAGGCTGTGTCAGACTGTGTTCTTCTGGTCTAACCAGCTAACTGATCATGACCCTATCAGGCTGTGTTCTCCTGGTCTAACCAACTAACTGATCATGACCCTATCAGGCTGTGTCAGACTGTGTTCTCCTGGTCTAACCAACTAACTGATCATGACTCTATCAGGCTGTGTCAGACTGTGTTCTCCTGGTCTAACCAACTAACTGATCATGACTCTATCAGGCTGTGTCAGACTGTGTTCTCCTGGTCTAACCAGCTAACTGATCATGACCCTATCAGGCTGTGTCAGACTGTGTTCCCCTGGTCTAACCAACTAACTGATCATGACTCTATCAGGCTGTGTTTGAGACTGTGTTCTCCTGGTCTAACCAGCTAACTGATCATGACCCTATCAGGCTGTGTTTGAGACTGTGTTCTCCTGGTCTAACCAACTAACTGATCACGACCCTATCAGGCTGTGTCAGACTGTGTTCTCCTGGTCTAACCAACTAACTGATCATGACCCTATCAGGCTGTGTTCTCCTGGTCTAACCAACTAACTGATCATGACCCTATCAGGCTGTGTCAGACTGTGTTCTCCTGGTCTAACCAACTAACTGATCATGACCCTATCAGGCTGTGTTCTCCTGGTCTAACCAACTAACTGATCATGACCCTATCAGGCTGTGTTCTCCTGGTCTAACCAACTAACTGATCATGACCCTATCAGGCTGTGTTCTCCTGGTCTAACCAACTAACTGATCATGACCCTATCAGGCTGTGTTCTCCTGGTCTAACCAACTAACTGATCATGACCCTATCAGGCTGTGTCAGACTGTGTTCTCCTGGTCTAACCAACTAACTGATCATGACCCTATCAGGCTGTGTTCTCCTGGTCTAACCAACTAACAGACCATGACCCTATCAGGCTGTGTCAGACTGTGTTCTCCTGGTCTAACCAGCTAACTGATCATGACCCTATCAGGCTGTGTCAGACTGTGTTCCCCTGGTCTAACCAACTAACTGATCATGACCCTATCAGGCTGTGTTCTCCTGGTCTAACCAACTAACTGATCATGACCCTATCAGGCTGTGTTCTCCTGGTCTAACCAACTAACTGATCATGACCCTATCAGGCTGTGTTCTCCTGGTCTAACCAACTAACTGATCATGACCCTATCAGGCTGTGTTTGAGACTGTGTTCTCCTGGTCTAACCAGCTAACTGATCATGACCCTATCAGGCTGTGTCAGACTGTGTTCTCCTGGTCTAACCAACTAACTGATCATGACCCTATCAGGCTGTGTCAGACTGTGTTCTCCTGGTCTAACCAGCTAACTGATCATGACCCTATCAGGCTGTGTTCTCCTGGTCTAACCAGCTAACTGATCATGACCCTATCAGGCTGTGTCAGACTGTGTTCTCCTGGTCTAACCAACTAACTGATCATGACCCTATCAGGCTGTGTCAGACTGTGTTCTCCTGGTCTAACCAACTAACTGATCATGACCCTATCAGGCTGTGTTCTCCTGGTCTAACCAGCTAACTGATCATGACCCTATCAGGCTGTGTCAGGCTGTGTTCTCCTGGTCTAACCAACTAACTGATCATGACCCTATCAGGCTGTGTCAGGCTGTGTTCTCCTGGTCTAACCAACTAACTGATCATGACCCTATCAGGCTGTGTCAGACTGTGTTCTCCTGGTCTAACCAACTAACTGATCATGACCCTATCAGGCTGTGTTCTCCTGGTCTAACCAACTAACTGATCATGACCCTATCAGGCTGTGTTCTCCTGGTCTAACCAGCTAACTGATCATGACCCTATCAGGCTGTGTTCTCCTGGTCTAACCAACTAACTGATCATGACCCTATCAGGCTGTGTTCTCCTGGTCTAACCAACTAACTGATCATGACCCTATCTGGCTGTGTCAGACTGTGTTCTCCTGGTCTAACCAACTAACTGATCACGACTCTATCAGGCTGTGTCAGACTGTGTTCTCCTGGTCTAACCAACTAAATGATCATGACCCTATCAGGCTGTGTCAGACTGTGTTCTCCTGGTCTAACCAACTAACTGATCACGACTCTATCAGGCTGTGTCAGACTGTGTTCTCCTGGTCTAACCAGCTAACTGATCATGACCCTATCAGGCTGTGTTTGAGACTGTGTTCTCCTGGTCTAACCAACTAACTGATCATGACCCTATCAGGCTGTGTTCTCCTGGTCTAACCAGCTAACTGATCATGACCCTATCAGACTGTGTTCTCCTGGTCTAACCAGCTAACTGATCATGACCCTATCAGGCTGTGTCAGACTGTGTTCTCCTGGTCTAACCAGCTGACTGATCATGACCCTATCAGGCTGTGTCAGACTGTGTTCTCCTGGTCTAACCAGCTAACTGATCATGACCCTATCAGGCTGTGTCAGGCTGTGTTCTCCTGGTCTAACCAGCTAACTGATCACGACCCTATCAGGCTGTGTTCTCCTGGTCTAACCAGCTAACTGATCACGACCCTATCAGGCTGTGTTCTCCTGGTCTAACCAGCTAACTGATCACGACCCTATCAGGCTGTGTTCTCCTGGTCTAACCAGCTGACTGATCATGACCCTATCAGGCTGTGTCAGACTGTGTTCTCCTGGTCTAACCAGCTAACTGATCATGACCCTATCAGGCTGTGTCAGACTGTGTTCTCCTGGTCTAACCAGCTAACTGATCATGACCCTATCTGGCTGTGTCAGACTGTGTTCTCCTGGTCTAACCAACTAACAGATCATGACCCTATCAGGCTGTGTCAGACTGTGTTCTCCTGGTCTAACCAACTAACTGATCATGACCCTATCAGGCTGTGTCAGACTGTGTTGTCCTGGTCTAACCAGCTAACTGATCATGACCCTATCAGGCTGTGTTCTCCTGGTCTAACCAGCTAACTGATCACGACCCTATCAGGCTGTGTCAGACTGTGTTCTCCTGGTCTAACCAACTAACTGATCATGACCCTATCAGGCTGTGTCAGACTGTGTTCTCCTGGTCTAACCAGCTAACTGATCATGACCCTATCAGGCTGTGTCAGGCTGTGTTCTCCTGGTCTAACCAGCTAACTGATCATGACCCTATCAGGCTGTGTTCTCCTGGTCTAACCAACTAACTGATCATGACCCTATCAGGCTGTGTCAGACTGTGTTCTCCTGGTCTAACCAGCTAACTGATCACGACCCTATCAGGCTGTGTTCTCCTGGTCTAACCAACTAACTGATCATGACCCTATCAGGCTGTGTTCTCCTGGTCTAACCAGCTAACTGATCACGACCCTATCAGGCTGTGTCAGACTGTGTTCTCCTGGTCTAACCAGCTAACTGATCATGACCCTATCAGGCTGTGTTCTCCTGGTCTAACCAACTAACTGATCATGACCCTATCAGGCTGTGTTCTCCTGGTCTAACCAGCTAACTGATCATGACCCTATCAGGCTGTGTTCTCCTGGTCTAACCAGCTAACTGATCATGACCCTATCAGGCTGTGTTCTCCTGGTCTAACCAACTAACTGATCACGACCCTATCAGGCTGTGTTCTCCTGGTCTAACCAGCTAACTGATCACGACCCTATCAGGCTGTGTCAGACTGTGTTCTCCTGGTCTAACCAGCTAACTGATCATGACCCTATCAGGCTGTGTTCTCCTGGTCTAACCAACTAACTGATCATGACCCTATCAGGCTGTGTTCTCCTGGTCTAACCAACTAACTGATCATGACCCTATCAGGCTGTGTCAGACTGTGTTCTCCTGGTCTAACCAGCTAACTGATCATGACCCTATCAGGCTGTGTCAGACTGTGTTCTCCTGGTCTAACCAGCTAACTGATCATGACCCTATCAGGCTGTGTTCTCCTGGTCTAACCAGCTAACTGATCATGACCCTATCAGGCTGTGTTTGAGACTGTGTTCCCTGTTCTAACAGTAGCAGTACACACCTCGACCATGTTTGGCTCCACATACAGCTGTGCATCTACTGTCTCCACTATGAACATCATTAACAGATAGGTGCCGTTCTAGACTCACCAATCAGCACCTACACATGTGTACGAGAATGACACTGACTCCAGCCAAGGTTCAAATTACTGGCAGGGCAAGAAACAGCCCATTTCTCTCACTAAAGAAGAGAGATAGTGAAGTGGGAGAGAGTAGGAAAGATAAATATTAAACATGTTGTTTCGAATTTGTTCAAAAATCAAAGCACCTTTTTCAGAAACAGGCAACTTTTGTTAATTTTCTTTGTGACGATGCAGTCTTGTTCTGCTTGGAATGAGAACATTTGTGACGATGCAGTCTTGTTCTGCTTGGAATGAGAACATTTGTGACGATGCAGTCTTGTTCTGCTTGGAATGAGAACATTTGTGACGATGCAGTCTTGTTGTGTGAAGATGCAGTCTTGTTCTGCTTGGAATGAGAACATTTGTGACGATGCAGTCTTGTTCTGCTTGGAATGAGAACATTTGTGACGATGCAGTCTTGTTCTGCTTGGAATGAGAACATTTGTGACGATGCAGTCTTGTTCTGCTTGGAATGAGAACATTTGTGGCCGATGCAGTCTTGTTGTGTGAAGATGCAGTCTTGTTCTGCTTGGAATGAGAACATTTGTGATGCAGTCTTGTTCTGCTTGGAATGAGAACATTTGTGGCGATGCAGTCTTGTTCTGCTTGGAATGAGAACATTTGTGAATGCAGTCTTGTTCTGCTTGGAATGAGAACATTTGTGGCCGATGCAGTCTTGTTCTGCTTGGAATGAGAACATTTGTGACGATGCAGTCTTGTTCTGCTTGGAATGAGAACATTTGTGACGATGCAGTCTTGTTCTGCTTGGAATGAGAACATTTGTGACGATGCAGTCTTGTTCTGCTTGGAATGAGAACATTTGTGACGATGCAGTCTTGTTCTGCTTGGAATGAGAACATTTGTGACGATGCAGTCTTGTTCTGCTTGGAATGAGAACATTTGTGACGATGCAGTCTTGTTCTGCTTGGAATGAGAACATTTGTGACGATGCAGTCTTGTTGTGCTTGGAATGAGAACATTTGTGACGATGCAGTCTTGCTGTGCTTGGAATGAGAACATTTGTGACGATGCAGTCTTGCTGTGCTTGGAATGAGAACATTTGTGACGATGCAGTCTTGTTCTGCTTGGAATGAGAACATTTGTGACGATGCAGTCTTGTTCTGCTTGGAATGAGAACATTTGTGACGATGCAGTCTTGTTCTGCTTGGAATGAGAACATTTGTGACGATGCAGTCTTGTTCTGCTTGGAATGAGAACATTTGTGACGATGCAGTCTTGTTCTGCTTGGAATGAGAACATTTGTGACAGGTCCACTTTTGCTTATGATTCGGCTCCATATGTATGTTTAATGTGTCTGCATTGAAAATGTGCAATAAATATTGTTGAAATGGCATTGTAATGAAGTACTTTGTTTATTAGCTATACATATACAAGAACTACATATGACCCCAAATCATAGCTCACGTTAGACAATTTAATGGTTTGAACCTTTGGAAGGGAGAAAAGGTTAGTCACTGGACCTCTCTGAATGCTAACTGTGCACCCCTGATATATAGTATACTACTTTAGACCAGGGCCCATAGGGGTTGGTATATAGTATACTACTGTAGACCAGGACCCTTAGGGATTGGTATATAGTATACTACTATAGACCAGGACCCATAGGGGTTGGTATATAGTATACTACTGTAGACCAGGACCCATAGGGGTTGGTATATAGTATACTATAGACCAGGACCCATAGGGGTTGGTATATAGTATACTACTGTAGACCAGGACCCATAGGGGTTGGTATATAGTATACTATAGACCAGGACCCATAGGGGTTGGTATATAGTATACTACTATAGACCAGGACCCATAGGGGTTGGTATATAGTATACTACTGTAGACCAGGGCCCATAGGGGTTGGTATATAGTATACTACTGTAGACCAGGGCCCATAGGGGTTGGTATATAGTATACTATAGACCAGGACCCATAGGGGTTGGTATATAGTATACTACTTTAGACCAGGACCCATAGGGGTTGGTATATAGTATACTACTGTAGACCAGGACCCATAGGGGTTGGCATATAGTATACTACTGTAGACCAGGACCCATAGGGGTTGGCATATAGTATACTATAGACCAGGACCCATAGGGGTTGGTATATAGTATACTACTTTAGACCAGGACCCATAGGGGTTGGTATATAGTATACTACTGTAGACCAGGACCCATAGGGGTTGGCATATAGTATACTACTGTAGACCAGGACCCATAGGGGTTGGTATATAGTATACTACTGTAGACCAGGGCCCATAGGGGTTGGTATATAGTATACTACTGTAGACCAGGACCCATAGGGGTTGGTATATAGTATACTACTGTAGACTAGGGCCCATAGGGGTTGGTATATAGTATACTACTGTAGACCAGGACTCTTAGGGGTTGGTATATAGTATACTACTATAGACCAGGACCCATAGGGGTTGGTATATAGTATACTACTGTAGACCAGGGCCCATAGGGGTTGGTATATAGTATACTACTATAGACCAGGACCCATAGGGGTTGGTATATATTATACTATAGACCAGGACCCATAGGGGTTGGTATATAGTATACTACTGTAGACCAGGACCCATAGGGGTTGGTATATAGTATACTACTGTAGACCAGGACCCATAGGGGTTGGTATATAGTATACTACTGTAGACCAGGACCCATAGGGGTTGGTATATAGTATACTACTGTAGACCAGGACCCATAGGGGTTGGTATATAGTATACTACTTTAGACCAGGACCCATAGGGGTTGGTATATAGTATACTACTGTAGACCAGGACCCATAGGGGTTGGTATATAGTATACTACTGTAGACCAGGGCCCATAGGGGTTGGTATATAGTATACTACTGTAGACCAGGACCCATAGGGGTTGGTATATAGTATACTACTGTAGACCAGGACCCATAGGGGTTGGTATATAGTATACTACTTTAGACCAGGACCCTTAGGGGTTGGTATATAGTATACTACTGTAGACCAGGACCCATAGGGGTTGGTATATAGTATACTATAGACCAGGACCCATAGGGGTTGGTATATAGTATACTATAGACCAGGACCCATAGGGGTTGGTATATAGTATACTACTGTAGACCAGGACCCATAGGGGTTGGTATATAGTATACTACTATAGACCAGGACCCATAGGGGTTGGTATATAGTATACTACTTTAGACCAGGACCCATAGGGGTTGGTATATAGTATACTACTGTAGACCAGGACCCATAGGGGTTGGTATATAGTATACTACTATAGACCAGGACCCATAGGGGTTGGTATATAGTATACTACTGTAGACCAGGGCCCATAGGGGTTGGCATATAGTATACTATAGACCAGGACCCATAGGGGTTGATATATAGTATACTACTGTAGACCAGGGCCCATAGGGGTTGGTATATAGTATACTACTGTAGACCAGGACCCATAGGGGTTGGTATATAGTATACTATAGACCAGGACCCATAGGGTTTGGTATATAGTATACTACTGTAGACCAGGGCCCATAGGGGTTGGTATATAGTATACTATAGACCAGGGCCCATAGGGTTGGTATATAGTTGGTATATATATATAGGACTAGGGGTTGGTATATAGTATACTATAGACCAGGA
>NW_027009327.1:0-48049 GCF_036934945.1 Oncorhynchus masou masou | reverse complement strand
TCCAATACTAACCAACCAGGAGCCAACACTAGCCGGCCAGGACCAAACACAAGCAAATCAGGACCCAATAATAGTCAGCCAGGACCCAACACTAGCCTGCCAGGATCCAATACTAACCAGCCATGACCCAACACTAGCCTGCCAGGACCCAACACTAGCCAGCCAGGACCCAACAATAGCCAGCCAGGACCCAACATTAGCCGGCCAGGACCGAACACTAGCAAAACAGGACCCAACACTAACCAGCCAGGACCCAATGCTAACCAGCCAGGACCCAACACTAACCAGCCAGGACCCAACTCTAACCAGCCAGGACCCAACACAAACCTGCCAGGACCCAACACTAGCCTGCCAAGGACCTAACACTAGCCTGCCAGGACCCTACACTAACCAGCCAGGACCCAACACTAGCCGGCCAGGACCCAACACTAACCAGCCAGGACCCAACACTAACCAGCCAGGACCCAACACTAACCAGCCAGGACCCAACACTAGCCTGCCAGGACCCAACACTAGCCTGCCAAGGACCCAACACTAGCCAGCCAGGATCCAACACTAGCCTGCCAGGACCCAACACTAGCCTGCCAAGGACCCAACACTAGCCTGCCAGGACCCAACACTAACCAGCCAGGATCCAACACTAACCAGCCAGGACCCAACACTAACCAGCCAGGACCCAACACTAACCAGCCAGGACCCAACACTAGCCTGCCAGGACCCAACACTAGCCTGCCAAGGACCCAACACTAGCCAGCCAGGATCCAACACTAGCCTGCCAGGACCCAACACTAGCCTGCCAAGGACCCAACACTAGCCTGCCAGGACCCAACACTAACCAGCCAGGATCCAACACTAACCAGCCAGGACCCAACACTAACCAGCCAGGACCCAACACTAACCAGCCAGAACCCAACACTAGCCTGCCAGGACCCAACACTAACCAGCCAGGACCCAACACTAGCCAGCCAGGACCCAACACTAACCAGCCAGGACCCAACACTAACCAGCCAGGACCCAACACTAACCAGCCAGGATCCAACACTAACCAGCCAGGACCCAACACTAACCAGCCAGGATCCAACACTAACCAGCCAGGACCCAACACTAACCAGCCAGGACCCAATGCTAACCAGCCAGGACCCAATGCTAACCGCCGGTTGCTAAAAAACATAACCATCGTCACCTTCCTTCCCTCCCTCCCTCCCTTCCCCCTCCCTCCCTTCCCTTCCCCTTCCTCTCATTCCCTCCCTTCCTTCCCCTTCCTCCTTCCCTCATTCCCTCCCTCCCCTTCCTCCTTCCCCTCCTTCCTCCCTCCCTCCCTTCCCCCTCCCTCCCTTCCCTTCCCTTCCCCTCATTCCCTCCCTTCCCCTTCCTCCTTCCCCCTCATTCCCTCCCTCCCTCCCTTCCCACCCTCCTCCCTTCCCTTCCCCTTCCCCTCATTCCCTCCCTTCCCCTTCCTCCTTCCCCTCATTCCCTCCCTCCTTCCCCCTCCCTCCCTTCCCTTCCCCTTCCCCTCATTCCCTCCCTCCTCCCTTCCCTTCCCCTTCCCCTCATTCCATCCCTTCCCCTCCCCTCCGTCCTTCCCTCCTTCCCTCCCTCCCTCAGAGCGTTTTGTTCTCTGAGCTTTCAGAGCGCATACTGCACGCTCTGGCAAAGGAGTAGGGTTGATCCGAAGTCTGCAAGTGTTCTATCCAATGTCAAATTGGCAGTGTCCGTAACGGCAAGATGTGATGAATGTGGCTGTATTGATACACTTTAGGTTATAATTCAACATTTTTCCAAATGTAATGGCAAAACAAACCAATGAGGTAATTTAGTTATGTAGCGTATGTATGTGTTCATGAAGATTGAAGGTGAATGTAATTTATTACTATGACGCCCTGGGCGACCAGTCCAAGTCTCTCCAGGTACTCATCGACTCGAGGGCCGATGTGAGTCTCATGGACGTTACCCTGGCGTCCGAGATGGGCATCCCCACTCAACCCCTCTCCATTCCCATGGGTGATAGAGCGCTGGACGGGCGCTCTATAGACCCGGGACACCCACCAGACCACCCACGTTAATCTACGAGTGTCGGGGAACCACAGCTAGACGATCCAATGCATTTTGATTGAGTCTCCGCAGGTTCCCGTGGTGTTGGGATTCTCTTGGCTCCAGCGACACAATCCCTCCATTGACTGGGCTACTGGTGCCACCGTGGGCTGGAGCCCGTCCTGCCACATTCATTGCCTGAAGTCAGCTATGCCTGCCCGGGACATCTTCCTGGGGGCTTGGAAATTTCCCAAACCTCTTCGCCGGCTCCGCAGAGCACAGGCCCGTAAGACCGCCTCTAGAGGAACCGCCCTGAGACCGCCTCTAGAGGAACAGGCCCCTGAGACCACCTCTGGGGAACAGGCCCCTGAGACTCTGGAGAACACGCCCCCTGAGACCACCTCTGAGAGGGAACAGGCCCTGAGACCTCAATCCCTAGAGGGACGGGCCTAGAGACCACCTCTAGAAGAACAGGCCCCTGAGACCCCTCTAGAAGAACAGGCCCTGAGATACCTCTAGAGGAACAGGCCCTGAGACCACCTCTAGAGGAACAGGCCCTGAGACCACCTCTGAAGGGCAGGCCCTGAGACCACCTCTAGAGGAACAGGCCCCTGAGTCCACCTCTAGAGGAACAGGCCCCTGAGACCACCTCTAGATGAACAGGACACAGAGACCACCTCTAGAGGAACAGGCCCCTGAGACCACCTCTAGAGGAACAGGCCCTGAGACCCCCTCTAGAGAACAGGCCCCTGAGACCACCTCTAGAACAGGCCCCTGAGTCCACCTCTAGAGGAACAGGCCCTGAGACCACCTCTAGAGGAACAGGCCCCTGAGACCACCTCTAGAAGGAACAGGCCCTGAGTACACCTCTAGATGAACAGGCCCTGAGACCACCTCTAGAGGTGAACAGGAGAGACCCCTCTGGGAACAGGCCCCTGAGTCCACACTCCTAGAGGAACAGGCCCCTGAGACCCCTCTAGAGGAACAGGCCCCTGAGACCACCTCTAGAGGAACAGGCCCCTGAGACCACCTCCTGATGAACAGGCCCCTGAGACCACCTCTAGAAGAACAGGCCCCTAGAGACCACCTCTAGAAGAACAGACCCTGAGACCACCTCTAGAGAAACAGGCCCCTGAGACCACCTCTAGAAGAACAGGCCCCTGAGCAGGATGAGCCACCTCTAGAGGAACAGGCCCCTGAGACCACCTCTAGATGAACAGGCCCCTGAGACCACCTCTAGAGGAACAGGCCCCTGAGACCACCTCTAGAGGAACAGGCCCCTGAGACCACCTCTGAGGAACAGGCCCCTGAGACCACCTCTAGAGGAACAGGCCCCCTGAGACCACCTCTAGAGGAACAGGCCCCTGAGACCCCCTCTGGAGGAACAGGCCCCTGAGACCACCTCTGGAAGACAGGCCCCTGAGACCACCTCTAGAAGAACAGGCCCCTGGGACCCCCTCTAGAAAGAACAGGCCCCTGAGACCACTTCCTAGAGGAACAGGCCCCTGAGACCACCTCTAGAGGAAAGAGGACACTGAGACCACCTCTAGAGGAAGAGGACTACTAGGGCCACCTCTAGAGGAACAGGCCCCTAAGACCACCTCTAGAAGAACAGGCCCCTGAGACCACCTCTGAAGACAGGCCCCTGAGTCCACCTCTAGATGAACAGGCCCTGAGACCACCTCTAGAGGAACAGGCCCCTGAGACCACCTCTAGAAGAACAGGCCCTGAGAACACCTCTAGAGGAACAGGCCCCTGAGACCACCTCTAGAGGAACAGAACACAGAAGACCACCTCTAGGAACAGGCCCTGAGTCCACCTCTAGGGAACAGGCCCTGAGACCACCTCTAGAGGAAGAGGCCCCTGAGACCACCTCTAGAGGAAGAGGCCCCTAAGACCACCTCTAGAGGAACAGGCCCCTGAGACCACCTCTAGAAAGAACAGGCCCCTGGACCCCTCTAGAGGAACAGGCCCCTGAGTCCACCTCTAGAGGAACAGGCCCCCCTGAGACCACCTCTAGAGGAAGAGGACACTGAGACCACCTCTAGATGAAGAGGCCCCTGAGACCACCTCTAGAGGAACAGGCCCTGAGACCACCTCTAGAGGAACAGGACCCCCCTCTAAGAGGAACAGGCCCCTGAGTCCACCTCTAGAGGAACAGGCCCCCTGAGACCCCCTCTAGAGGAACAGGCCCTGAGACCACCTCTAGAGGAACAGGCCCTGAGACCACCTCTAGAGGAACAGGCCCTGAGACCACCTCTAGAGGAACAGGCCCTGAGACCACCTCTAGAGGAACAGGCCCTGAGACCACCTCTAGATGAACAGGCCCCCTAGAGACCACCTCTAGAGGAACAGGCCCCTGAGACCACCTCTAGAGGAACAGGCCCTGAGACCACCTCTAGAGGAACAGGCCCCTGAGACCACCTCTAGAGGAACAGGCCCCTGAGACCACCTCTAGAGGAACAGGCCCCTGAGACCACCTCTAGAGGAACAGGACACAGAGACCACCTCTAGAGGAACAGGCCCCTGAGACCACCTCTAGAGGAACAGGCCCTGAGACCACCTCTAGAGGAAGAGGCCCTGAGACCACCTCTAGAAGGGAACAGGCCCCTGAGACCACCTCTAGAGGAACAGGCCCACTGAGACCACCTCTAGAGGAACAGGTCCCTGAGACCACCTCTAGAGGAACAGGCCCTGAGACCACCTCTGAGGAACAGGCCCCTGAGACCCCTCTAGAGAACAGGCCCCCTGAGACCACCTCTAGAGGAACAGGCCCTGAGACCACCTCCTAGATGAACAGGCCCCTGAGACCACCTCTAGAGGAACAGGCCCCTGAGACCACCTCTAGAGGAACAGGCCCCACCTCTAGATAGACCACCTCTAGAGGAACAGGCCCCTGAGACCACCTCTAGAAGGAACAGGCCCCTGAGACCACCTCTAGAGGAACAGGCCACTGAGACCACCTCTAGAGGAACAGGCCCCAGAGACCACCTCTAGAGGAACACTGAGACCACCTCTAGGGGAACAGGCCCCTGAGACCACCTCTAGAGGAACAGGCCCCTGAGACCACCTCTAGAGGAACAGGCCCCTGAGACCACCTCCCAGAGGAACAGGCCCCTGAGACCACCTCTAGAGGAACAGGCCACTAAGACCCTCTAGAGGAACAGGCCCCTGAGACCACCTCTAGAAGAACAGGCCCCTGAGACCACCTCTAGAGGAACAGGCCCCTGAGACCACCTCTAGAGGAACAGGCCCCTGAGACCACCTCTAGAGGGAACAGGCCCCTGAGACCACCTCTAGAGGAACAGGCCCCTGAGACCACCTCTAGATGAACAGGCCCCTGAGACCACCTCTAGATGAACAGGCCCCTGAGACCACCTCTAGAGGAACAGGCCCTGAGACCACCTCTAGAGGAACAGGCCCCTGAGACCACCTCTAGAAGAACAGGCCCCTGAGACCCCTCTAGAGGCCCCTAGACCACCTCTAGAGGAACAGGCCCTGAGACCACCTCTAGAGGAACAGGCCCTGAGACCCCTCTAGAGAACAGGCCCCTGAGACCACCTCTAGAGGAACAGGCCCTGAGACCACCTCTAGAGGAAGAGGCCCCTAGAGACCACTCTAGAGGAACAGGCCCCTGAGACCACCTCTAGAAGAACAGGCCCCTGAGACCACCTCTAGAGGAACAGGCCCCTGAGTCCACCTCTAGAGGAACAGGCCCCTGAGACCACCTCTAGAGGAACAGGCCCCTGAGACCACCTCTAGAAGAACAGGACACAGGGACCACCTCTAGAGGAACAGGCCCCTGAGACCACCTCTAGATGAACAGGCCCCTGAGACCACCTCTAGAGGAACAGGCCCACTGAGACCACCTCTAGAGGAACAGGCCCCTGAGTCCACCTCTAGAGGAACAGGCCCCTGAGACCACCTCTAGATGAACAGGCCCCTGAGACCACCTCTAGAGGAACAGGCCCCTGAGACCACCTCTAGAAGAACAGGCCCCTGAGACCACCTCTAGAAGAACAGGCCCTGAGACCACCTCTAGAGGAACAGGCCCACAGAGACCACCTCTAGAGGAACAGGCCCCTGAGACCACCTCTAGAGGAACAGGCCCCTGAGACCACCTCTAGAGGAACAGAACACAGAGACCCCCTCTAGAGTGAGTCCACCTCTAGAGGAACAGGCCCTGAGACCACCTCTAGAGGAACAGGCCCCTGAGACCACCTCTAGAGGAACAGGCCCCCTGAGACCACCTCTAGAGGAACAGGCCCCAGAGACCCCTCTAGAGGAACAGGCCCCTGAGACCACCTCTGGAGGAACAGGCCCAGAGACCACCTCTGGAAGGAACAGGCCCTGAGACCACCTCTAGAGGAACAGGCCCCTGGAGCCCCTCTAGAGAACAGGCCCCTGAGACCTCTAGAGGAACAGGCCCCTAAGACCACCTCTAGAGAACAGGCCCCCAAGACCACCTCTAGAGGAACAGGCCCTTAGACCACCTCTAGAGGAACAGGCCCCTGAGACCACCTCTAGAGGAACAGGCCCTGAGACCACCTCTAGAGGAACAGGCCCCTGAGACCACCTCTAGAAGAACAGGCCCCTGAGACCACCTCTAGAGGAACAGGCCCCTGAGACCACCTCTAGAGGAACAGGACACAGAGACCACCTCTAGAGGAACAGGCCCCTGAGACCACCTCTAGAGGAAGAGGCCCCTGAGGCCACCTCTAGAGGAACAGGCCCCTGAGACCACCTCTAGAGGAACAGGCCCCTGAGACCACCTCTAGATGAACAGGCCCTGAGACCACCTCTAGAGGAACAGGCCACTGAGACCACCTCTAGAAGAACAGGCCCCTGAGACCACCTCTAGAGGAACAGGCCCTGAGACCACCTCTAGATGAACAGGCCCCTGAGACCACCTCTAGAGAAGAGGCCCCTGAGACCACCTCTAGAGGAACAGGCCCCTGAGACCACCTCTAGATGAACAGGCCCCTGAGACCACCTCTAGAGGAACAGGCCCCTGAGACCACCTCTAGAGGAACAGGCCCCTGAGACCACCTCTAGAGGAACAGGCCCTGAGACCACCTCTAGAGGAACAGGCCCCTGGGGACCTCTAGAGGAACAGGCCCCTGAGACCACCTCTAGAGGACAGGCCCCTGAGACCACCTCTAGAGGAACAGGCCCTAGACCCCCTCTAGAGAAACAGGCCCCTGAGTCCACCTCTAGAGGAACAGGCCCTAGACCCACCTCTAAAGAGGGCCCCTGACCACCTCTAGAGGAACAGGCCCCTGAGACCACCTCTAGATGAACAGGCCCCTGAGACCACCTCTAGAGGAACAGGCCCCCTGAGACCACCTCTAGAGGAACTGAGACCACCTCTAGAGGAACAGGCCCCTGAGACCACCTCTAGAGGAACAGGCCCTGAGACCACCTCTAGAGGAACAGGCCCCTGAGACCACCTCTAGAGGAACAGGCCCCAGAGACCACCTCTAGAGGAACAGGCCCCTGAGACCACCTCTAGAGGAACAGGCCCCTAGACCACCTCTAGAGGAACAGGCCCCTGAGACCACCTCTAGAGGAACAGGCCCCAGAGACCACCTCTAGAGGAACAGGCCCCTGGACCACCTCTAGAGGAACAGGCCCTGACCACCTCTAGAGGAACAGGCCCACTGAGACCACCTCTAGAAGAACAGGCCCTAAGACCACCTCTAG
This sequence comes from Oncorhynchus masou masou, assembly GCF_036934945.1. Lineage (NCBI taxonomy): Eukaryota > Metazoa > Chordata > Actinopteri > Salmoniformes > Salmonidae > Oncorhynchus > Oncorhynchus masou. Next base: position 40,315 of record NW_027009327.1, on the reverse strand, counting down.
ATGAACAGGCCCCTGAGACCACCTCTAGAGGAACAGGCCCCTGAGACCACCTCTAGAGGAACAGGCCCTGAGACCACCTCTAGAGGACAGGCCCCTGAGACCACCTCCTAGAGGAACAGAACACCCACCTCTAGAGGAACAGGCCCCCTGAGAACAGGCCCTGAGACTCACAGAAGACAGGCTAGAGGAACAGGCCCCTGAGACCACCTCTAGAGGAACAGGCCCTGAGAGGATAGGACCCTGACCACCTCTAGAGGAACAGGCCCCTGAGACCACCTCTAGAGGAACAGGCCCTGAGACCACCTCTAGATGAACAGGCCCCTGAGACCACCTCTAGAGGAACAGGCCCCTGAGCAGGATAGACCCTGAGACCACCTCTGAGGAACAGGCCCATGTGGCCACCTCTAGATGAACAGGCCCCTGAGACACCTCTAGAGGAACAGGCCCCTGAGACCACCTCTACAGGACCTCCACTCTGGCCCCAGCTGAGACCCCCTCTAGAGGAACAGGCCCTGAAGACCACCTCTAGAGGAATTAGGACACTGAGACCACCTCTAGAAGAAGGGGAACAGGGGTGAGACCACCTCTAGAGGAAGGAGGCCCCTAGAGACCACCTCTAGAGGAATGGAGGGCCTATGAGACTACCTCTAGAGGAACAGGCCCCTGGAGACCACCTCTAGAGGAACAGGCCCCCTGAGTAATTGAGGGGTCTAGAGGAATGGAGGAGTGGACCACCTCTAGAGAACCACCTCTAGGGACACTGAACCACCTCTAGATGAACAGGCCCCTGTAATGGAGGAATGGAGGGGTGGAGGAACCTCTAGAAGAACAGGCCCCTGAGTGGAGGAACAGGCCCTGAGACCACCTCATAGAGTGGAGGCCCCTGTCTAGAGGAACAGGCCCCTGTTCTAGAGGAACAGGCCCCTGAGACCACCTCTAGAGGAACAGGCCCCTGAGACCACCTCTAGAGAGGAACAGGCCCCTGAGACCACCTCTAGAGGACAGGCCCCTGAGACCACCTCTAGAGGAACAGAGAATGGAGGGGTGGAGACCAGAGGAACAGGCCCCTGTTCTAGAGGAATGGACCCCTGTGTGTGGGGTGTGAAGGAATGGAGGCCTCTCCCATCCACAGGAATGGAGGCCCTGAGACCACTCTGGCCCCAGCTGAGACCACGTCAGAACCCCCTCAGCTCTGAGGACAAGGCATTCTTTAAATGGAGGATTGGAGGGTGCTGGAGGAACAGGCCCCCTGGAGGAATGGAGGGGTGGAGGGTCTAGAGGAATGGAGGCCCTAGAGGAATGGAGGAATGGAGGGTGAGGAATGGAGGAATGGAGGGTGGAGGAATTAGAGTAATTGGAGGAGGAATGGAGGAACAGGGTAGAGAAGGAGGAACAGGTGGAAACCTCTAGAATGGAGGGTGGAGGACCACCTCTAGGAATGGAGGGTGGACAATGGAGAGTGGACCTGTGGAGGAACAGGAATGGAGGGGGGGAAAACCACCTGGAGGGGCCCCTGGAGGAATGGAGGAATGGAGGTGAAGGGGGTGGAGGAATGGAGGGGTGGAGGAATGGAGGGGGTGGAGGAATGGAGGGTGAAGGGGTGAAGGAATGGAGGGGTGGAGGAATGGAGGAATGGAGGCCCCTGGAGGGGTGGAGGAATGGAGGTGGAGTGAAGGGGTGGAGGAATGGAGGAATGGAGGGGTGAAGGGGTGGAGGAATGGAGGAACAGGCCCCTGGAGAAGAATGGAGGGGTGGAGGAATGGAGGGGTGGAGGCGTGGAGGGAACAGGCCCCTAGGGACCCTGGAAATGGAGAATGGAGGGGTGAAGGGGTGGAGGAATGGAGGAATGGAGGGTGGAGGAATGGAGGGGGTGGAGGGTGGAGGAATGGAGTGGTGGAGGGATGGAGGAATGGAGGGTGGAGAGGGTGGAGGACTGGAGGAATGGAGGAATGTCTAGGAAGGGGACACTGGAGAATGGAGGAACAGGCCCCTGGACCACCTGGAGGAATGGAGGGGTGGAGACCCTGGAGGGAATGGAGGGGTGAAGGGGTGGAGGAATGGAGGAACAAGCCCCTGGAGAACTTCTAGAGGAACAGGCCCTGGAAGAATGGAGGGGTGGAGTAATGGAGGGGTGGAGGCGTGGAGGAATGGAAGAATGGAGGCCCCTGGACCCTCTGAATGGAGGCCCTGGAGGAATGGACCCTGGGACCAGAGGAATGTTGTTCATGTGTGTGTGGAGGAATGGAGGTGGTGGAGGGGTGGAGGACTGGAGGAATGGCCCCAGGGGTGGAAGAACCCATGGAGGAATGGAATTAGGGGTGGAAGGAAGGGGTGGTGGAGGAATGGAAAGGGGTGTGGAGGAATGGAGTGGTAGAGGGATGGAGGAATGGAGGGGTGGAGGAATGGAGGAATGGAGGGTGGAGGAATTAGAGTAATTGGGTGGAAGAATGGAGGAATGGAGGAGTGGAAGAATGGAGGGTGGAGGAATGGAGTAAAGGAATGGAGGAATGGAGGGGTGGAGGAATGGAGGAATGGAGGAATGGAGGAATGGAGGAGTGGAGGAATGGAAGAATGTGGAGGGTGGAGGAATGGAGGGTGGAGGAGTGGAGGAATGGAGGGTGGAGGGTGGAGGCGTGGAGGAATGGAGGGGTGGAGGGGTGGAGGGTGGAGGGAATGGAGGGTGGAGGAATGGAGGGGTGGAGGGGTGGAGGAATGGAAGGAATGGAGGGATGGAGGAATGGAGGAATGGAGGAATGGAGGAATGGAGGGGTGGAGGGGTGGAGGGTGGAGGGGTGGAGGAATGGAGGAATGGAGGAATGGAGGGTGGAGGAATGGAGGGGTGGAGGGTGGAGGAATGGAGGGGTGAAGAATGGAGGGTGGAGGGAATGGAGGAATGGAGGAATGGAGGAATGGAGGGTGGAGGAATGGAGGGGGTGGAGGGTGGAGGGGTGGAGGAATGGAGGGGGTGGAGGGTGGAGGAATGGAGGAATGGAGGGGGTGGAGGAATGGAGGGAGTGACTGGAGGAATGGAGGGTGGAGGAATGGAGGAATGGAGGGTGGAGGAATGGAGGAATGGAGGGGTGGAGGGTGGAAGAATGGAGGGTGGAGGGGTGGAGGAATGGAGGAATGAAGGGGTGGAGGAATGGAGGAATGGAGGGTGGAGGAATGGAGGAGTGGAAGAATGGAGGGTGGAGTAATGGAGGAATGGAGGAATGGAGGAATGGAAGGGTGGGGAATGGAGGAATGGAGGGGTGGAGGAATGGAATGGGGTGTAGGAACTGGTAAACTTATGAGGGACTCCCAATGGAGGGGTAAAACTCACTGGACACTCCCAATGGAGGGGGTGGAACTGGTAAATGGAGGGGTACACTCCCAATGGAGGGGTAAACTGGTAAACTGGATTAGTACACTCCCAATGTAAGGGATGGAAAATGGATTAGTAGGAATGGAGGAATGGAGGGGTAAACTGGTAAACTCATTAGAGGAATGGAGGGGTGGAAACTTATTAGTACATGGAGGGGTAAACTCATTAGTACACTCCCAATGGAGGGTGGACTGGAATGGAGTGGAGGAATGGAGGGATGGAAATGGAAGACATCCCAATGGAGGAATGGAGGTGGAGGTAAACTCATTAGGAATCCCAATGGAGGGGTGGACGTGGTAAACTGGATTAGTACACTCCCAATGGGGGTGGAGGAATCATTAGTGGAGGAATGGAGGGGTGGACTGTGGAGGAATGGAAACACATGGTACACTCCCAATGGAGGGTGAACTGGTAAACTCATTAGTACACTCCCAATGGAGGGTAAACTCATTAGTACACTCCCAATGGAGGGGGTAAACTCATTAGTACTCCCAATGGAGGGTGGAAATGGTAAATGGATTAGTACACTCCCAATGGAGGGGTGAACTGGTAAACTCATTAGTACACTCCCAATGGAGGGGTAAACTCATTAGTACACTCCCAATGGAGGGGTTGGAAACTCATTAGGGACTCCAATTGGAGGGGTGGAGGGGTGGATGCTCATTAGGGGTGGAACACTCCCAATGGAGGAATGGAGGAAACTGGATAAACTCATTAGTACACTCCCAATGGAGGGGGTAAACTCATTAGTACACTCCCAATTTCTGGTTTTGGTGGGATGGAAACTCCTTTGGCCCACATGGACACATCATCATCAAATGGAGGAATACAGGAATGGAGGAATGGATTAGTTCACTCTGGAAATGGAGGGGTAAACTCCCATTAGTACACGGCTGTGTATGCAAATAGCTAAATTTGTTTCTGATACACTCCCAATGGAACGGGTTTTTGTAAACTCATTGAGTAATCAACAAATGGAGCACACGCTGACTATAAAAACATTAGTACAGACTGACCAATGGAGAATCCAGATGAAAGCTGGTAAACTCATTGATGTACACTCCCAATCAGTGTAGATGTAGGTAAACTTTATCCTACAGCCAAACCCCAATGGAGGGATAAAGTCAATTCTTTATCCTTTCGTCTTTACCTTTCCTATTCTCCCATCCAGATGGTTGTCAACAGGTAAACTCATTAGTACACTCCCAATGGAGTTGTGTAAACTCATTAGTACAGTCCCTTATGGAGGGCTGGTAGTGGTCAAACTCATTAGTACACTCCCAATGGAGACCACCTGTGATAAACTCATTAGTACACTCCCAATGGAGAGGGTGAACTGGTAAACTCATTATACCTAACATACACATGAATGCAACATGTAAAGTGTTGGTCCCATGTTTCATGAGCTGAAATAAACTCCCAGAAATGTTCCGAGGGGTAAACATTATTTAGTACACTCCCAATGGAGGGGTTTTTAACATTTCATTTGCCAAGATAATCACTCCCAATGGAGGTGGTGAACTGGTAAACTCATTACACAGGTGCACCTTGTGGGGGACAATCAAAGGCCACTCCCAATGGAGGGGTCACAACACAATGTCACAGATGTGTCAAGTTTTGAGGGAGTGAACTGGTAAACTCATGTAGTACACTCCCAATGTTGAGGGATTTGAACTGGTAAACTCCATTTTGGTACAATAAGCAATCCCGAGGTGAAGAAGCTGGATAAGGTCCTGTGCCGGGTTACACTCCCAATTGGAGGGGGTAAACTGGTAAATTCAAAACACTCCCAATGGAGGGGTAAACCATCATTCATGCATTAAAACTCAGAATGGAGGAAACAGTGCAAGTTTGAATGTTGTAAAGTTAATTGGAGGAGATGTGGAAAATTATTACGATCAATAATGACAAACCTGCTGGCATTGAAACTGGTAGCTGACTCTATTAGACACTCCCACTGACTCTAAACTTTCCTACTGACTCCAATAGGGACTCCTACTGACTCTATTAGCCACTCCAAATGACTCTATAGCCACTCCAATACTGACTCTATAGCCAACCTACTGACTCTATAGCCACTCCGACTGACTATATAAACCACTCCTACTGACACTCTATAGCCACTCCTACTGACTCTATAGCCACTCCTACTGACTCTATAGCCACTCCTACTGACTCTACAGCCACTCCAACTGACTCTATAGCTGACTCTATAGTCACTCCTACTCCCACTACTGACTCTATAGCCAAACTGACTCTTACAGCCACTCCTACTGACTCTATAGCCACTCCTACTGACTTTATACCTCCTACTGACTCTAAACTCTATTAAACTCCTCTGACTCTATAGCCACTCCTGGACTCTATAGCCACTCCTACTGACTCTACAGCCACTCCCACTGACTCTATTGCCACTCTACTGACTCTATAGCCACTCCTACTGACTCTACAGCCACTCCTACTGACTCTATAGCCACTCCTACTGACTCTATAGCTAAACTCCTATAGCCACTCCTACTGACTCTATAGCCACTCCTACTGACTCTATTGTCACTCCCACTGGACCTACAGCCACTCCTACTGACTCTATAGCCACTCCTACTGACTTTATAGCCACTCCTACTGACTTATAGCCACTCCTACTGACTCTATAGCTTCTCTACTGACTCTATAGCCACTCCCACTGACTCTATAGCCACTCCTACTGACTCTACAGCCACTCCCTCTGACTCTATGGCCACTCCTACTGACTCTATAGCCACTCCCTACTGGACTCTAAGCCACTGACTGACTCTATAGCCACTCCTACTGACTCTATAACTCACTACCCACTCCTACTGACTCTATAGCCACTCACTGACTCTGCAGCAACACTGACCTATTGCCACGTCCTGACTCTATTCATGACTGAACTTAAGCCACTCCTACTGACTCTATAGCCATTTCTACTGACTCTATAGCCACTAACTGACTCTATAGCCACTCTATGACTATATAGCCACTCCTACTGATCTTTAGCCACTCCTACTGACTCTTAGCCACTCCTACTTGATGGTTGCTGACTATAGCACTCCTACTGACTCTATTAGCACGCCTACTGACTCTATAGCCACCTACGGACTCTATAGCCACTCCTGGACTCGATAGCCACTCCTACTGACTCTAGCCACTCTCTATAGCCACTCCCTACTGACTCTATAGCCACACCCCCTAAAATAGAAAAGAGGCCCTCTAAGAACTGCAGTTTTTGTACAACAGCTGAAAATACAATATTTTTGGTGATGGAAAATCTATTTCACAATGATTCTCTACGCCACTGGAGGGATCATGCAATTTTATCCTGAATGGAATGGCATCAAACACACGGAGAAAGTGTTGCCAGAGTTGGATCCCATTCCATTCATTCCTCTCCAAGCTGTTATTATGAGCCAATGTCACCCACCTGCCCATCTGTGCCATCTAAACGCTGTGATGTTGGACTAGGTCTTGCTTGTTTTGTTGCCGTGGTTACAACTGTTAGAATTTTGCTGCCCCTGTAACACAGCTATGTCACAGAAAGCCTCCTCAAGCATCTGATTACAAATTGAATTCTGATTCACACTGCCATCGGGAGAATATTGAATTCTGATTCACAGAAAGCCTCAACATCTGAGCCAGTATTGAATTCAATTAAAAAAAAAGCCAGTTTTGAATTCTGATCTGAGAATAAAGCATCTGAGCCAGTTTGAATTCTGTTGTAAAACCTTATTGTGAGCCAATATGTTCTGAACAGAAAGCCTTACATCTGAGCCAGTTTTGAATTTCTGATTCAAGAAAGCCTCCTGGCATCTATTGGTATAAGACTCTATTAGATTACTTGACTCATTATTACTGCACTGTCAGAACTAGAAGCCACTCCACTACACTCACAGTAACATCTGCTAACCATGTGTACAGTATATGACCAATAACATTTGATTTGAATAGGCAACCTGCGTTAAGTGCCATAAACTCCTCTTACATCTATGGGGGCCTATTTCCTTTTTGACTGTTCATAGCCACTTTAAACCTATTTTGTCACAAAAAGATGCTCGACTATGCATATAATTGATAGCTTCAAAGATAGCCACGTGTCCTGGGTTGACCAAGATATTCCTGTGGTCCTTAGAACGTGAGCTTCAGGCAAATTCAAAATGAGATGGCATCCAGGAAATGCCATCAGGATTTTTGAGCCTCTGTTTTCCATTGTCTCCTTAAAAAAAAACTGTGAATGCGAGAGGAAGAGTGCCCTTTTGAATGTTGCCAAGGTCTGCCCAGCATTGTGACTCTATAGCCAGATCATTGGAAGATTATAGCCACATTTAAAATAGATTGAAATTGGTAGCTGCAAAGAGAACTGCCAGTTTTTTCCATGGGATACAGAGAGGAAAGCCATCCACAATATATTTGAAGGTATGTGAAAAAACACCTTGACAATTGATTCCAACTACTCTATAGCCACAGGGTCGAGGCTCTATAGCCAATCCGGACGGCTCTGTCCACTAATGACTGTTCGTATGCCGTGAATGGAATGGCATCAACTGACTCTTTCGGAGACTCGTTTGAGGTGTTGCTGACTCCCATTCCATTCTTCCGTTCCTAAATGATTCTATAGCCCTCCCTATCTGGTTTTTGTAGAAAATGTTGCTCTATAGCCACTCCTAATGCTCTGCTGCTTGCATGCTCCTAAAATAGAAAAGATTCTTGGTTCAAAAGCATTTTTGAAAATCTGAAATGACAATATTTTTGGTGAAAAAGCTATTTCAAACTGTTATCATTTTATTTGCGATTTTCAGAAATTGTTAACGGCTTTTAACAGCCTGAGGCTATGTCACAAACCCGGATCCGGGAATGGAATGGATCAAACACGGAGACCGTTAACAGTCCATGTATTTAATTCCATGATTCCTTAACAGTCCATGTAAGCCCAGTCAAAGCATCTGTACCAGTGCTTAAACCATGTGCTCCACAGACAGTCCTTGTTTTGTCAAGCATCTGTAGCCAGCCTTTGAATTCTACCCTGCTTTAACAGTCCATGTCCCTGCCTCCTCAAGCATCTGAGCCAGTATTGAATTCTGATTCCATGAAAGCCTCAAGCATCTGAGCCAATATTGAATTCTGATTCACAGAAAGCCTCAAGCATCTGAGCCAGTATTGAATTCTCATTCACCCAAAGCCTCAACAGTCATGTACTGTTTGAATTCTGTTAACAGTCCATTAGATTACCAATCCATGTTATTACTGCACTGTCAAAGTCCTCAAGCATCTAGCCAGTCCATTGAATTCTATTCACAGTCCAGTACCCAACCTTCTGTTGTGTAACCTGTTACAGTATATGACCAATTAACATTTGCCTTATTCCATGAACCCAGCCTTAACATTTCACTACCCTGCCTTAACATCCATGTACCCTGCCTTACAGTCCATGTACCCAACCTTAACAGTCCATGTACCCTGCCTTAACAGTCCATGTACCCAGCCTTAACAGTCCATGTACCCTGCCTTAACAGTCCATGTACCCTGCCTTAACAGTCCATGTACCCTGCCTTAACGATCCATGTACCCTGCCTTACCAGTCCATGTACCCAGCCTTAACAGTCCATGTACCCTGCCTTAACAGTCCATGTACCCTGCCTTACAAGTCCATGTACCCTGCGTTACGAGTCCATGTACCCAGCCTTAACAGTCCATGTACTGCCTTAACAGTCCATGTACCCTGCCTAACAGTCCATGTACCCACCTTACCAGTCCATGTACCCTGCCTTAACAGTCCATGTACCCAACCTTAGCAGTCCATGTACCCTGCCTTAACAGTCCATGTACCCTGCCTTAACGTTCCATGTACCCAGCCTTAACAGTCCATGTACCCTGCCTTAACAGTCCATGTACCCAGCCTTAACAGTCCATGTACCCAGCCTTAACAGTCCGTGTACCCTGCCTTAACAGTCCATGTACCCTGCCTTAACAGTCCATGTACCCTGCCTTAACAGTCCATGTACCCAGCCTTAACAGTCCATGTACCCAACCTTAACAGTCCATGTACCCAACCTTAACAGTCCATGTACCCTGCCTTACCAGTCCATGTACCCTACCTTAACAGTCCATGTACCCTGCCTTAACAGTCCATGTACCCTGCCTTAACAGTCCATGTACCCTGCCTTAACAGTCCATGTACCTGCCTTACAGTCCATGTACCCTGCCTTAACAGTCCATGTACCCTGCCTTAACAGTCCATGTACCCAACCCCTTAACAGTCCATGTACCCAGCCTTAACAGTCCATGTACCCAACCTTAACAGTCCATGTACCCAACCTTAACCAGTCCATGCCCAACCTTAACAGTCCATGTACCCTGCCTTAACAGTCCATGTACCCTGCCTTAACAGTCCATGTACCCTGCCTTAACAGTCCATGTACAACAGTCCATGTACCCTGCCTTACCAGTCCATGTACCCTGCCTTACCAGTCCATGTACCCAACCTTAACAGTCCATGTACCCAACCTTACCAGTCCATGTACCCTGCCTTAACAGTCCATGTACCCAGCCTTAACAGTCCATGTACCCTGCCTTAACAGTCCATGTACCCTGCCTTAACAGTCCATGTACCCTGCCTTAACAGTCCATGTACCCTGCCTTAACAGTCCATGTACCCAGCCTTAACAGTCCATGTACCCAACAGTCCATGTACCCAACCTTAACAGTCCATGTACCCAACCTTAACAGTCCATGTACCCAACCTTAACAGTCCATGTACCCAACCTTAACAGTCCATGTACCCTGCCTTAACAGTCCATGTACCCAACCTTAACAGTCCATGTACCCAACCTTAACAGTCCATGTACCCTGCCTTAACAGTCCATGTACCCTGCCTTAACAGTCCATGTACCCAACCTTAACAGTCCATGTACCCTGCCTTACCAGTCCATGTACCCAACCTTAACAGTCCATGTACCCTGCCTTAACAGTCCATGTACCCTGCCTTAACAGTCCATGTACCCAACCTTAACAGTCCATGTACCCAACCTTAACAGTCCATGTACCCTGCCTTAACAGTCCATGTACCCAACCTTAACAGTCCATGTACCCAACCTTAACAGTCCATGTACCCTGTCCTTAACCCTGCCTTAGTCCATGTACCCTGCCTTAACAGTCCATGTACCCAGCCTTAACAGTCCATGTACCCAACCTTAACAGTCCATGTACCCAACCTTAACAGTCCATGTACCCAACCTTAACAGTCCATGTACCCTGCCTTAACAGTCCATGTCATTTGATACTTTTTCCTCCAGGTATTCAAAGTGTGTTGTGCATCTTCCCCAACAAACATGAGGGGATTATATAGGTGCGGCGTGACAAGGACTGAACAGATTGATTAATAATGTACAGTACCAGTCAAAGGTTTGGACACAAATCAAATTTTATTTGCAAGCAAGCTTTAGCAATGAAAACAACTTTCTGACAACAGTAGAAACGTATCTGAAACTGTAGATTCTTACCTGTATAGATGGCAGACTGCAGCCTCTGTAACAAGACATCCTCTGTTGCTTCTGTTTAGTTTGCAACAGCTTGTTTGGCACATTGTTTTCCACTGATTTCTAAACATGTTATTTTCAGAGTGAGAGAGAGTGTCACGTCCTGACCATAGAAAGCTTTTATTTTCTATGGTAGAGTAGGTCAGGGCGTGACTAGGGGGTTAGTCTAGTTTATATTTTCTATGTGGGGTACTAGTTGTTTTGTTTTTCTATGTTGGGTGTTTTGGTATGATTCCCAATTAGAAGCAGCTGGTAATCATAGCATTTTTTCCGCCTGTGGTTTATGGGATATTGTTTTGAGTAAGTTCACGTAGCACCTCTGTTGTTACGGTTTGTTGTTCGTTTATTGTTTGTTTCACTTTATAATAAATTATGTGGAAGTCTACATTCGCTGCGCCTTGGTCCGATATTAATTCTACAAACGGCCGTGACAGAGAGTCACAGACTGCAGCCTCTTTTATAAGAGATCCACAGACCTTTTGTCGATAGTGCCGGATAAATTCAGGGCAGCAATGTCATTGAGACCAGTAGCAACATAATTTGCAATTCTCCATGGCTAACGTTACATATTTTGAAAAAAACTGCAGTAGAAAGGACTAGCTAGGCATAACGAGCAGCTCATTTTGTAGACATACAACACCGCAGACCAATCCAAACTCCTCTCTCGGCATGTCCAGCCCACTCATTATCTCAGCCAATCATAGCTAGCCGGAAGGTTCCTGACTTTTTCCATGGCTAAACTAACATTGCTCTTAATTTAACAACTTTATTCGCATTTACAGGTGACATACAAGTTTGATATTAAGACACATGAAAGTTCACATAATCGAAGACATTTCTTCCTTTGATAAAAAAAAACATTTTTTTTAAAGTACATTCAAACGGCTCTCCTGTGAAATCGTGAATTGGTAAATATGCCTAGTTTCCTGAATCGGGTCATAGCTGGGAACGTGTTGGCTGCTTCTCCTTCACTCTGCGGTCAACTCATCCCAAACCATCTCAATTGGGTTGAGGTCAGGTGATTGTGGAGGCCAGGTCATCTGATGCAGCACTCCATCACTCTCCTTCTTGGTCTATAGCCCTTACACAGCCTGGAGGTGTGTTGGGTCATTGTCCTGTTGAAAAACAAAATGATAGTCCCGCAGCCTGGAGGTGTGTTGTGTACTGTATGTAATTTTATTATTTAATCTTTATTTAACTAGGCAAGTCAGTTAAGAACAACTTCTTAATTACAATGACTAGGAACAGCAGGTTAACTGCCTTGTTCAGGGGCAGAACGACAGATTTTTACCTCGTCAGCTCAGGAATGCAATCTAGCAACCTTTCGGTTACTGGCCCAACGCTCTAACCACTAGGCTACCTGCTCTAACCACTAGGCTACCTGCTCTAACCACTAGGCTACCTGCTCTAACCACTAGGCTACCTGCTCTAACCACTAGGCTACCTGCTCTAACCACTAGGCTACCTGTCTCTAACCACTAGGCTACCTGTCTAACCACTCTACCTGTCTCTAACCACTAGGCTACCTGTCTCTAACCACTAGGCTACCTGTCTCTAACCACTAGGCTACCTGCTCTAACCACTAGGCTACCTGTCTCTCTAACCACTAGGCTACCTGTCTCTAACCACTAGGCTACCTGTCTCTAACCACTAGGCTACCTGCTCTAACCACTAGGCTACCTGTCTCTAACCACTAGGCTACCTGTCTCTAACCACTAGGCTACCTGTCTCTAACCACTAGGCTACCTGCTCTAACCACTAGGCTACCTGTCTCTAACCACTAGGCTACCTGTCTCTAACCACTAGGCTACCTGCTCTAACCACTAGGCTACCTGCTCTTACCACTAGGCTACCTGTCTCTAACCACTAGGCTACCTGCTCTAACCACTAGGCTACCTGTCTCTAACCACTAGGCTACCTGCTCTAACCCCTAGGCTACCTGTCTCTAACCACTAGGCTACCTGTCTCTAACCACTAGGCTACCTGTCTCTAACCACTAGGCTACCTGCTCTAACCACTAGGCTACCTGCTCTAACCACTAGGCTACCTGTCTCTAACCACTAGGCTACCTGCTCTAACCACAAGGCTACCCGTCTCTAACCACTAGGCTACCTGCTCTAACCACTAGGCTACCCGCCTCTAACCACTAGGCTACCTGTCTCTAACCACTAGGCTACCTGCTCTAACCACTAGGCTACCCGTCTCTAACCACTAGGCTACCTGCTCTAACCACTAGACTACCTGCTCTAACCACTAGGCTACCCGCCTCTAACCACTAGGCTACCCGCCTCTAACCACTAGGCTACCTGCTCTAACCACTAGGCTACCCGCCTCTAACCACTAGGCCTCTAACCTGCTCCTAACCACTAGGCTACCTGTCTCTAACCACTAGGCTACCTGTCTCTAACCACTAGGCTACCTGCTCTAACCACTAGGCTACCCGTCTCTAACCACTAGGCTACCTGCTCTAACCACTAGGCTACCCGCCTCTAACCACTAGGCTACCCGTCTCTAACCACTAGGCTACCCGCCTCTAACCACTAGGCTACCTGCTCTAACCACTAGGCTACCTGCTCTAACCACTAGACTACCCGTCTCTAACCACTAGGCTACCTTCCCCATAATATCGATCTTATGTCAATATACCAACATACCTTTATGTAAAAAAAAAAATTTTTGAGGAATTAAGACAATTTGATGATGTTTTGAAATCCAAATATTTTTTTAGGAAGTTTCTTCATTTTATCATGTCAAATGTAGCAGTGGTCATTCTAATCCTAAATCTCACGAGGTCCAGACGACTGCATGTTCTGTTCTGCCGGATCATTCAGAAAGGAAACACCGTGTAACGGCTGTTGGTGGAAGAAGGTGAGGACCAAGCGCAGCGTGGTAAGTGTTCATGTTATGTTATATATTATAAGTGTTCATGTTATGTTATATATTATAAGTGTTCATGTTATATATTATAAGTGTTCATGTTATATATTATAAGTGTTCATGTTATGTTATATATTATAAGTGTTCATGATTATTTAATACAACAGAACACTGAATGACAAAAACAACAAGAGAAGGAAATGAAACCGAAACAGTTCTGTCTTGTGCAGACACAAAACTGAAAACACTCCCCCCACAACCAAAACAGGGGAAAACAGGCTACCTCAGTATGATTCTCAATCAGAGACAACGAATGACACCTGCCTCTGATTGAGAACCATACTAGGCCAGACACATAGAAACATAACATAGAAAAAAGAACATAGACTACCCACCCCAACTCACGCCCTGACCAACCTAACACAAAGACATAAAAAAGGAACTAAGGTCAGAACGTGACAGTGTGACTAAGAAGTTACTTTAATTACATTTTACTTAAGTAGAAGTAAAACTATTGGTGTAAAGAAAAAAACTAAAGTATAAGTAAAACATAGCTTATTTAAAAAGTACTTGGGATAAAAGTAATTTGGTGGCAGTTCAGGGGTCATCGGCTTCTACCGAATTGTTTTATTTCTTAGGCCTAGTCCAAAACATCTTGCACACGGACTAGCCTATAGCCTGTTCAGTTTGAGAAGGAGAGCGCGAAAATGAGAAGGAGGACCGGAGGTCAACTTTGATTAAAAACAATGTGTTTCTTGCACATAATAAATGCCTATTTATCAGAGTTATTGACCTCAAAATAAGTCAGATTCAAGTAACCTACATTGTGGTGCTTAAACTTGCAGCAGCAGCTGAGACACAATCAATCAGAAATGGACAGCTCATGGTGCTGAAATCTCAGTAGGTATCATTTCAACAGTCTTCATTTGAATTAGACTTTACTAACAACAACGAGAGATTTGTGTTGGAGCCCATTTCTTCCTACTTAAAAAAAAGAATACAGATAAACATAAGAAATAAAAGTAACAAGTAGTTTAAAGAGCAGCAGTAAAATTACAATAGCGAGACTATATAGGTATCTTCTTGGGTATGACGCTACAAGCTTGGTACACCTGTATTTGGGGAATTTCTCCCATTCTTCTCTGCAGATCCTCTCAAGCTCTGTGAGGTTGGATGGGGAGTGTTACTGCACAACGATTTTCAGGTCTCTCCAGATGTCACGACCGTCGTATGAATAATTGGATCAAGGCGCAGCGTGAGTAGAGTTCCACATATGAATGAAATGAATGAGTGAAACTTCCAAAACAACAAAGATATAACGATCGTGAAATATGTAGCGCTCATCGGCACTCACACACAACAATATCCCACATTGCAGGAGGGGGAAAAGGACACACTATGTATGATCCCCAATTAGAGGTAATGATTATCAGCTGCCTCTAATTGGGAACCATACACACACACCAACATAGAAATATGAAACCCCCCTAATCACGCCCTGACCTAAAACACCATAGAGAACCCCGAGGGACACCAGAGATGTTTGATCGGGTTGAAGTCCGGGCTCTGGTTGGGTCACTCAAGGACATTTAGAGACTTTCTCGGAAGTCACTCCTGCATTGTCTTGGCTGTGTGCTTGGCGTCGTTGTCCTGTTGGAAGGTGAACCTTCGCCCCAGTCTCAGGTCCTGAGCGTTCTGGAGCAGGTTATCGTCAAGGATCTCTCTGTATTCTTTTTTCTCCATTCATCTTTCCCTCGATCCTGACTAGTCTCCCAGTCCCTGCTGCTGAAAAACATCTCCACAGCATGATACTGCCACCACCATGCTACACCGTAGGGATGGTGCCAGGTTTCCTCCAGACGTGACGTTTGGAATTCAGGCCAAAAGGTTTAATCTTGGTTTCATCAGACCAGAGAATCTTGTTTCTCATGATCTGAGAGTCCTTTAGGTGCATTTTGGCAAAATCCAAGTGGGCTGTAGTGCCTTTTACTGAGGAGTGGCTTCCGTCTGGTCACTCTACCATAAAGGCCTGTTTGGTGGACTCCAATCAAGTTGTAGAATCATCTCAAGGATGATCAATGGAAACAGGATGCACCTGAGCTCAATTTCTTGTCTCATAACAAATGGTCTGAATACTAAATAAGGTAAGGTATTTCAGTTTTTTATTTTTAATAACTGTATTGCAACAATGTCTAAACATCTATTATGGGGTATTGTGTGGAGCTAAACCTGTATTGTGGGGTATTGTGTGTAGCTAAACCTCTATTATGGGGTATTGTGTGGAGCTAAACCTCTATTATGGAGCTTCTAACTGGCTAATTTGTACACAGGACTGGTCACATGACCCACTACAGTGATTGTCAATCATCAAAAAAATCTATAAATAACATGTTTGCTGCTAAACCACCTCTCATCTTAAGCCTGTCTTCTTCTACCAGGGAGCTAATAACTCTGTCTGCCCTCACAGACCAGATTAGCGGTTACTGGTTAGCGGTTAGCTTTTCCAATGGGGGCCTATGGCTCGGTTAGCGGCTAGGCTAGCTCCCGTCTCTGTCCCTGTCTTAATGAACCACAGGGTGCTTCATTCCAACCAAATCAGTAGAGAGACAGATGGTGATGTAATGGGACTCATCCTACTGTGACCACTCACCACACCTGACCCCTCCCTGCTCTGCCCTCTCTTAAGTCATCACTTATCACGTCACGCTTCTCATGTTTATCGTCACCAAGGCAACTGTCAGGAAGAAACTGAGCCATATTTCTGACCTGCAGGTCAAGTTGATGAGGTGTTATTATTACAGTATAGTTAATGCAGCAACTAAGTAGGTAAAATATAGACTGAGCCGACCGATAGACTGAGCCTACCAATAGACTGAGCCTACCAATAGACTGATCCTACCGATAGACTGAGCCTACCAATAGACTGATCCTACCAATAGACTGAGCCTACCAATAGACTGAGCCTACCAATAGACTGATCCTACCAAGACTGGAGCCGACCGATAGACTGATCCTACCGATAGACTGAGCCGACCGATACCCGACAGACTGAGCCGACCGATGGGCTGAGCCTACCGATAGACTGATCCTACCCCGATGGGCCCAGGCCTGAGCCCACCGATGGGCCCCAGACCTAGCCGTGGAGGACTGAGCCTACCAATACTGAGCCTACCGATAGACTGATCCTACCAATAGACTGAGCCTACCAATAGACTGATCCTACCGATAGACTGAGCCTACCAATGGGCCCCAGGCCTACCGATGGGCTGAGCCTACCGATAGACTGAGCCTACCGATAGACTGAGCCTACCGATAGACTGAGCCGACCGATAGACTGAGCCGACCGATGGGCCCAGGCCTGCGATAGACTGAGCCGACCGATAGACTGAGCCGATGGAGCCTACCGATAGACTGAGCCTACCGATAGACTGAGCCGGCCGATAGACTGAGCCGACGATAGACTGAGCCGACCGATAGACTGAGCCCACCGATAGACTGAGCCGACCGATAGACTGAGCCGACCGATAGACTGAGCCCGATAGACTGATCCTACCGATAGACTGAGCCCACCGATAGACTGAGCCGACCGATAGACTGAGCCTACCAATAGACTGAGCCCACCGATAGACTGAGCCGACCGATAGACTGAGCCGACCGATGGCTGATAGACTGGCCCACCGATAGCCCACCGATAGACTGATCCTACCAATAGACTGAGCCTATGGGCTGCCTACCGATAGACTGAGCCTACCAATGGACTGAGAGCCGACCGATAGACTGAGTCTACCGATAGACTGAGCCTACCGATAGACTGAGGCCGACCGATAGACTACTGAACCATAACTATCCAGGCACTCTGTGTAAATCTTCTAGACAGCACCGCCAGATGAGGAAGAGCCTCTCAAAGGTTTATTGTAGGCTACTGTCTGTCATTTTTTGCCTCAATTTCATGATGTGTAGTTCTAACAACATGTGCAGAATCATGTGCCAAATATTAGTTTAAGTGCATTAGAATATGCCGAAAAGCTCGAGCAGCAAGGCGTCTGGCTCTTGTGATGATCTAGCTAATTGGGTAGCTTAGCTAGCATGTGTACACTCACTGCAATGCACAGCCAATGCACTGCTTGTATCTGTGTTGGCCATGTTTATATTCAACATAGCAAACTGTTTCTCCGTAAGACATTTTATTTTAATCAGCTACAGTTTGTGTTGTGAGAGGCTGATTTTGGTTGAGGAAATTTAGGCGAGCTGGAAGTATTTGTGCTGAAACTGACATCTGACATGTGTAGAGTTGCTGGTTCAAGTGATAAATTATACATTTAATAAAAAAAACTTAGTCAATTCAACATCTTTTAAATCCAGTGGCCATTTACTGACCATTTTAATTCGAGGTCTAGAATTTGAGCAAAAAAAAAAAAAAAAAAAAACTCTTTAAGATGCATCCATTTGTTCTTTGAAAGAAGCTCCAGCCCATGTATTTAAATGCCATCCTTTATTGCGCGTTGTAAGAAGATGAGACCAGGGTTCAAACACTATTCGAAATCATTTCAATGACTTTATCTGTGCTCGATCGACCTTTCCTGGCTTTAAGAGACCAAACAAATAGTCTCAGACCTGCCAATTGTCACTCCCGGGCCAGGCTAGAGAAAATGTGGAACGATTTCAAATATTATTTGAACCCAGGTGTGGAGCTGTGCAGAGCTCTTTTATTTCTCTCCCCAATGCCTCCCTTCCTGTGAAGACATCGACCATAGCAGGACTGTGACATACCGGTCAGAAATGTAATTAATGAACTGCCCTCTGTCCCAACAGCTGATTACTACAGTAACAATTACTTTTTTCATTATAAATAATATCCAAATTAAAAATAAGAAAGTTATGACGCGAAATATGCAGCAAAGAGCATCTGAAAGATTTCCCGATCCAGGGAAGACATTTAAACAGACAGAATAGTGTATTTTTATTAAATCATTCTAATCAGCCCCATTACCTATTCACAACAACAAGTTTATATGCTGACACTTCCACGTGCAGTTCTCTTATTAACTGAACGATTCGTTGATTTAGTCTGTCGTCTACAGTGAGTGGACAAAACATTAGGAACACCTGCTCTTTCCATGACACAGACTGACCAGGTGAATCCAGGTGAAAGATATGATCCCTTATTGATGTCACTTGTTAAATCCACTTTAATCAGTGTAGATGAAGGGGAGGAAGGATTTTAATCCTTGAGACATGGATTGTGTACGTGTGTCGTTCAGAGGGTGAATGGGAAAACGTAAGTGCCTCTGAGCGAGGTTTGGAGTCAGCATGGGCCAGCATCCCTGTGGAACCAGGTACTGAAGTCAACATGGGCCAGCATCCCTGTGGAACGAGGTACTGAAGTCAACATGGGCCAGCATCCCTGTGGAACCAGGTACTGAAGTCAACATGGGCCAGCATCCCTGTGGAACCAGGTACTGAAGTCAGGTCCCTGTGGACTACTGAAGTCAACATGGGCCAGCATCCCTGTGGAACCAGGTACTGAAGTCAACATGGGCCAGCATCCCTGTGGAACGCTTTCAACACCTTGTAGAGTTCATGACCCGACGAATTGAGCATGTTCTGATGGCTAAAGGTGGCCTCAATATTAGGAAGGTGTTCTTAATATTTTGTACACTCAGTGTGTATATATATATACACACAAAATATTGCTGTTTTTCTTTTCATCCAAGGCTTTCACATCATTTGATGTCTTCAATCAATCACACAACCACCCACGACCCACGACCCACACACTCTCTCTCTCATTCATGACAACCATTTTGATCCCTTTCACCAAACCATTGATACAGGATACGTGGTACATTGGCACATCAAACTGTACGTGGTGAGGAGGCCATTGACCAGGAGTTACCCTCAATACTCTTGAGGCGATGTCGCCAGTAGATACATGGAAATAGCCTGTCATCCTCAGCTGCCCGTCAAATCCATCTGTCCAGGGATGGGAGTCGAAGAGAAACTTCCTCTCTCTGTCCTTCTTCTGTTTTCCTCCACCACTCGGTCCCCCTGAGGCCCTGGAGACATGGGCAGGAGCCAAGCGATCTTTCCTCTCTCTTTCATTCTTCTGTTTTCCTCCACCACTCGCCCCTGAGGCCCTGGAGACATGGGCAGGACTTCAGCGTAATTCTTCCCATCTTGGCGATCAGCTCGTCACAGATCTTGGTCAGCTCTTCGATCTCTTTGTTCTTTTAAGGAAGAGAGACAAAACCAGTAGGTTATTGTACATCCCTCTGAAAAGCAGACAGGAGACGTGGGCTCCCCGTCCTGTCAAAACTGAAGACTTGCATCTTGGCTTTGGCTCAGAGGGCTAACATACAGGCTTGTGGCATGCAGGACACCTGGGTTTGAATGCAGTCTTTGTGTGTGTGTGTGTGTGTGTGTGTGTGTGTGTGTGTGTGTGTGTGTGTGTGTGTGTGTGTGTGTGTGTGTGTGTGTGTGTGTGTGTGTGTGTGTGTGTGTGTGTGTGTGTGTGTGTGTGTGTGCGCGTGTGTGTGTGTGTGTGCGCGCGCGTGTGTGTGTGTGCGTGCGCGTGCATGTGCGTGTGCGTGTGCGCGTGTGTGTGCGTGTGTGCGTGTGTGTGATTGTGCCTTCTGCTCTAGGGTTCTCTCCAGTGAGTCCACCTTCATGTTCTCCTTCCTGAGAGGCCTGGTACGCTGCTGTCTCTGACGGGCCCTCATCCTCACCTGGGCGATGCCAGAGTTCGCCCTGGGGTTAGGACAGGGACACAGACTTTATGGCAACATTTCCACTGAGGATTCACCCAGTGTTTTACCCCGCAAAAAAAGGCTCAGGCTTTTGTGTTTCTATCTGACTTGGACCGGCACCCACGTAATCACTGGGCCATGGCCTACCTGCTCTGACTCGGAGCCAAGGCCCTTGGTCATTTTCAGACGATTATTTACATCAAAATGGCTATCCGCGTGCTTAAACACCTTCTCACAAAGCAACAGTCTTGAACGATACAGAGGTTGTTGATTCTGCTTTGCCCAAGTCTTTTAAGTGTTACACTCCTGGTGAAAACACAACAACACCAGACATATATTAACATTAAAACACTGGAAAACCCCTGGTTTAGATCTGTCTAGATGGCAAAGCGACAGTCGTCATCTCATCAGCTTTTATCAACAAATGAATTGAAGCCAAGTGGAGAGGGGAAAAAACATCAGAGAAGGAAAGAAACCTAAAGAGAGGAACCAGACTCAGAGGAAAGGTCCATCCACCTGGTTGTGTAGAAAGACTACATGACCATTAGGTCTGGACTCACCTGTCTAGTTTCTCCAGAGGGGAGGGAGGCCCATCAGGGCTCACCTGTCTAGTTTCTCCAGAGGAGGGAGGAGGCCCATCAGGGCTCACCTGTCTAGTTTCTCCTCGGGGAGGGATCCCATCAGGGCTCACCTGTCTAGTTTCTCCAGAGGGAGTCTAGGGAGGTCCATCAGGTCTCACCTGTCTAGTTTCTCTCGGCATGGATCTTCAGGGCTCACCTGTCTAGTTTCTCCAGAGGGGAGGCCCATCCAGGTCTCACCTGTCTAGTTTCTCCTCGGCATGGATCTCAGGGCTCACCTGTCTAGTTTCTCCAGAGGGGAGGGAGGCCCATCAGGTCTCACCTGTCTAGTTTCTCCAGAGGGGAGGGGAGGCCCATCAGGGCTCACCTGTCTAGTTTCTCCAGAGGGGAGGGGAGGCCCATCAGGTCTCACCTGTCTAGTTTCTCCAGAGGGGAGGGAGGCCCATCAGGGCTCACCTGTCTAGTTTCTCCTCAGAGGGAGGGAGGATCCATCACCTGGTTTCTCCCTCGTCTCACCTGTCTAGTTTCTCCTCGGCAGATCTCAGGGGAGGAGGCCCATCAGGGCAGGATCTCACCTGTCTAGTTTCTCCTCAGCAGGAAAATCTTCAGGGCTCACCTGTCTAGTTTCTCCTCGGCATGGATCTTCAGGGCCACCTCAGGGCTCACCTGTCTAGTTTCTCCTCGGCATGGATCTCAGGGCTCACCTGTCTAGTTTCTCCTCGGCATGGATCTCAGGGCTCACCTGTCTAGTTTCTCCGGGATGGATCTCGGCATGGATCTCAGGGCTCACCTGTCTAGTTTCTCCTCGGCATGGATCTCAGGGCTCACCTGTCTAGTTTCTCCTCGGCATGGATCTCAGGGCTCACCTGTCCAGTTTCTCCTCAGCATGAATCTTCAGGGCTCACCTGTCTAGTTTCTCCTCGGCATGGATCTCAGGGCTCACCTGTCTAGTTTCTCCTCGGCATGGATCTCAGGGCTCACCTGTCTAGTTTCTCCTCGGCATGGATCTCAGGGCTCACCTGTCTAGTTTCTCCTCGGCATGGATCTCAGGGCTCACCTGTCTAGTTTCTCCTCGGCATGGATCTCAGGGCTCACCTGTCTAGTTTCTCTCGGCATGGATCTCAGGGCTCACCTGTCTAGTTTCTCCTCAGCATGGATCTTCAGGGCTCACCTGTCCAGTTTCTCCTCAGCATGGATCTCAGGGCTCACCTGTCTAGTTTCTCCTCGGCATGGATCTCAGGGCTCCCTGTCTAGTTTCTCCTCGGCATGGATCTCAGGGCTCACCTGTCTAGTTTCTCTCGGCATGGATCTCAGGGCTCACCTGTCTAGTTTCTCCTCAGCATGGATCTCAGGGCTCACCTGTCTAGTTTCTCCTCGGCATGGATCTCCAGGGCTCACCTGTCTAGTTTCTCCTCGGGACAGGATCTCAGGCACATTTCAACACCTCCTCATTTCTCCTCGGCATGGATCTCAGGGCTCACCTGATTTAGTTTCTCCTCAGCATGGATCCAATCAGGGCTCATAGCACAGTTTCTCACACGCATGGATCACACACTCACCGCACACGCACTGCACGCACGCACACCAGGGCTCACACACAGTTTCACACACACACACATCTCACACACACCTGTCAGTTTCTCTCGGCATGGATCTCAGGGCTCACCTAGAGACTGTTTTCCTAACACACACCTAGAGACTGTGTTTGAGTTTCTCACTCAGCTATGAATCTTCAGGGCTCACCTGTCCAGTTTCTCCTCAGCATGGATCTCAGGGCTCACCTAGAGACTGTTTCTCCTGGCATGGATCTCACACCTAGAGACTGTGTTTGAAAGTTTCTCCTCGGCATGGATCTGAAAGGTAACACACCTGTCTGTGTTCCTCAAAGGATCTCACACACCTAGAGACTGTGTTTCTCCTAACACATGCATCTCAGGGCTCACCTGTCCAGTTTCTCCTCAGCTGGATCTCAGGGCTCACCTGAGACTGTTTCTCCTGAAAGGATCTCACACCTAGAGACTGTCTAGTTTCTCCTAGAGACATGGATTGAAAGGCACACACCTAGAGACTGTGTTTGAAATGGATCTCAGGGCTAGAGACTGTCTTTGAGTTTCTCCACCTAGCACTGTGTTCTCCAAGGTAACTCACCTAGAGACTGTTTCTCCTCGAAATGGTCTCATATGAAGATGCCCCTAAACAGACTCTTTTATCCTAATTTACACTGAATTCTTATATGATCCCTGTGGAGTTTCTCCTCAACATTGCATCTTAGGGCTCTTACTGAGCCATTTCAGATCAGCAGGACTAACAAAGGCCTCAAACAACTGTCTGAAGTCATGAAACCACGATAATGATTCTGGAATATCTGTCATGTTTCTCCATTGAGCAGGATTCAGTCACCTGTGTGTATGCTCGTCAGCATGGATCTCCAGGGCTCACCTGTCTAGTTTCTCCTGCGGCATGGATCTTCAGCTTCTCGTACCTGTCTAACAGTTTCTCCTTCTCTACTGAGTATCTCAGGAGCCTGGTCTTTCTCCCTCAGCATGGATGGTGTGGTGAGGGCTCATCCTTCTGCTCATCGTCCTGGAGCATGGATCTCAGGGCTCACCTGTCCAGTTTCTCCTCAGACATGAATCTTCAGGGACAAAGGTCTGGAGTTTGAGATCCCCTCGGCATGGATCTGGAGGGCTCACCTGTCTAGGAGAGGGAGCATGGATCTCAGGGCTCACCTGATAGAGAGAGAAGCATGGATCTTAGGGCTCTCCTGTCTAGTTTCTCCTCAGGATGAGGGAGGATAGAGAGAGTCCAGTTTCTCCTCTAGCATGAATCTTAGGGCTCATGAGTAGTTTCTCTCGGATGGATCTCAGGGGAAGGATGTCCAGTTTCTCCTCAGGATGAATCTTCAGGGATAGGGGGAGTTTCTCCTCGGCATGGATCTCAGGGCTCACCTGTCTATTTTCTCCTCGGCATGGATCTCCAGGGGATACCTGTCTAGGATCTCCTCAGCATGGATAGGGAGGATCACTGTCCAGATTTTGGAGAGGAAGCTCAGGAGGAAGGATAGAGAGAGAGAGGGAGGATAGAGGAGGAGGGGAGGATAGAGAGAGAGGATAGGGAGGATAGAGAGAGGATAGGGAGGATAGAGAGGGAGCGGTATGGAGGAAGGATAGAGAGGAGAGGGAGGATAGAGAGAGGAGAGGGAGGATAGAGAGGAGAGGGAGAATAGAGAGAGAGGGAGAGGGAGATAGAGAGAGGAGAGGGAGGATAGAGAGAGGAGAGGGAGGATAGAGAGAGAGGGCTAGGGAGGATAGAGGCAGAGGATAGGGAGGATAGAGAGGAGTTTCTATGGAGGAAGGATAGAGAGAGGAGAGGGAGGATAGAGAGAGGGAGAGGGAGGATAGAGAGAGGGAGAGGGAGGATAGAGAGAGGAGAGGGAGAATAGGGCTCAGGAGAGGGAGGGATAGAGAGAGGAGAGGGAGGGATAGAGAGGAGAGGGAGGATAGAGAGAGGAGAGGGAGAATAGAGAGAGCCCAGAGGGAGGATAGAGAGAGGAGAGGGAGGATCCAGAGGGGAGGGAGGCCCATAGAGTCTCAGGGAGAATAGAGAGAGAGGATAGGGATGATAGAGAGGGAGAGGGAGGATAGAGAGAGTTTCTCCGAGGGATAGAGATCTCGGGAGGGATAGAGAGAGTCTAGAATAGAGAGAGAGGAGAGGGAGGGATAGAGAGAGGAGAGGGAGGATAGAGACCCGGGAGAGGAGGATAGAGAGAGGAGAGGAGGGATAGAGAGAGGAGAGGGAGAATAGAGATGGGGAGGAGAGGGAGGATAGAGAGGAGAGAGAATAGAGAGAGAGGAGAGAGAATAGAGAGAGTAGAGGAGAGGGAGGATAGAGAGGAGAGGAGAATAGAGAGAGAAGGAGAGGGAGGATAGAGAGAGGAGAGGGAGAATAGAGAGAGAGGATAGAGAGGGGAGGATAGAGAGAGGAGAGGGGAAATACCTAGAGAGGAGAGGAGAATGAGAGAGAGGAGAGGAGAGGGAGGATAGAGAGGAGAGGGAGAATAGAGAGAGGAGAGGGAGGATATGATCCCTGTGGGGAAATTGAATCCAGGGAGAATAGAGAGTTATAGGGACTCTTAGAGAGAGAGCCATTTCAGACCCAGAAGGATAGGGATGATAGAGAAGGAGGGACATCAGACAACCGACTGAAGGGATGATAGAGACGTGGAGAGCTTCTGGGAATACATCCATATTCGACATTGGGAATAGAGAGAGGGAAGTGTGGATAGAGAGAGGAGAGGGAGGACCCACCCAGGAGAGGTAGCCCTAGAGAGAGTCCTTCAGGGATGATAGAGAGAACAGAATAGAGAGGAGACTCTTCTCTACTGAGTTGGAGGTCTGAAAGGGAGAGGTCTTTAGAGACGGTCAGGGAGAATGAGTGGAGTGAGGATGAGAGAGAGGACTTAGGGAGGATAGAGGAGGAGAGGGAGGATAGAGAGAGGACAGAGAGAGGAGAGGGAGAATAGAGACATGAGATAGGGAGAATAAGAGTTGGAGAGGGGAGAATGAGGGAGAGGGATAGGGAGGATAGAGATGAGAGGGAGGACAGAGAGACAGGAGAAGGAGGATAGAGAGGAGGAGATGGAGGAGATAGAGAGAAGGGAGGGAGAATAGAGAGAGGATAGGGAGGATGAGAGAGAGGAGAGGGAGGATAGAGAGAGAGGATAGGGATGATAGAGAGGAGGAGAGGGGAGGATAGAGAGAGGGATAGGGAGGATAGAGAGGAGAGGGAGGATAGAGAGGATAGGGAGGATAGAGAGAGAGAGGATAGGGGAGGATATAGAGAGGAGAGGGAGGATAGAGAGAGAGGAGAGGGAGGATAGAGAAAGGAGAGGGAGAATAGAGAGAGAGGAGAGGGAGAGGATAGAGAGGAGAGGGATGATAGAGAGAGGATTTTAGAGAGAGAGGAGAGGGATGATAGAGAGGGAAGGATAGAGAGAGGAGAGGGGAGGATAGAGAGAGAGGAGAGGAGGATAGAGAGAGGAGAGGGAGGATAGAGAGGAGCGGTATGGATGATAGGATAGGAGAGGGAGAATAGAGAGGAGAGGGGAGAATAGAGAGAGATGAGGATGATAGAGAGAGAGGAGAGGGAGGGAATAGAGAGAGAGGAGAGGGATGATATGAGAGAGGAGAGGGAGGATAGAGAGAGAGAGGGAGGGAGGATGAGAGGGAGAGGGGAGGATAGAGAGAGAGGGGAGAGGGATAGAGAGAGGGAGAGGGGAGGATAGAGAGAGAGGAGGGAGGATAGAGAGGGAGGGGAGGATAGAGAGAGGAGAGGAGGATAGAGAGAGGAGAGGGAGGATAGAGGAGGAGAGGGAGAATAGAGAGAGGAGAGAGGGATAGAGAGGAGAGGGAGAATAGAGAGAGAGGAGAGGGAGGATAGAGAGAGAGGGAGAGGAGAATAGAGAGAGAGGAGAGGGAGGATAGAGAGGAGAGGGAGGATAGAGGAGGATAGAGAGGAGGAGGGGAGGATAGAGAGAGGAGAGGGAGAATAGAGAGAGAGGAGAGGAGAATGAGAGAGAGGAGAGGAGGATAGAGAGGAGAGGGAGAACACAGATTGGATAGTGGTCCTGATTCTGTACACACAAATACAAAAGACACTAAAACATGCACATAAAACACACACACACACACACACACACACACACACACACACACACACACACACACACACACACAGGAATATTAATATCGAGCACACACACACATACTGACTTTATGCCAGGGTCTTAGAGAGAGAGAGAGGGATGATAGAGAGAGGAGAGAGGAGAATAGAGAGAGAGGAGAGGGATGATAGAGAGAGGAGAGGGAGAATAGAGAGAGGAGAGGGAGGATAGAGAGAGAGGGAGAGGGAGGATAGAGAGAGGAGAGGGAGGATAGAGAGAGAGGAGAGGGATGATAGAGAGAGGAGAGGGAGAATAGAGAGAGGAGAGGGAGAATAGAGAGAGAGGATAGGGATGATAGAGAGAGAGGGAGAGGGAGGATAGAGAGAGAGGGAGAGGGATGATGAGAGAGGAGAGGGAGAATAGAGAGAGGAGAGGGAGGATAGAGAGAGGAGAGGGAGGATAGAGAGAGAGGAGAGGGAGGATAGAGAGAGAGAGAGGGAGAATAGAGAGAGAGGAGAGGGAGAATAGAGAGAGAGGAGAGGGATGATAGAGAGAGAGGAGAGGGAGGATAGAGAGAGAGGGATAGGGATGATAGAGAGAGAGGAGAGAGGGGAGGATGAGAGAGATTCCTGCTCTCATTATTCCTACATTAGTTAATGACGCATTAGGGACATTTCAGCAGAGGCAATGTTGATAAAACCCTGTGTTTCTGTGTGAAGCATGCAGACAGGAGAGACAAACACTGAACGATGAAGCGAAATGAAGAGAGGAAAGGGGACTTCAGAAAGCAGCAAACTGGGACATTCTGATCCCCCCAGGTGACCAGGGTTTGAGAGAGATTAATACCTGAGTCAGTAGGTGAATAGAGAGAAGGAGTTTGTTCAGGGCGACAAATAGAGAGAGAAGCGTCTCCCGAGGAGAGAATGAGAGAGAGAAACCCCCTTATCGAAACCCCTTATCGAAGAAGCCTTATCGACAAGGATGCTCAAAAAGTATTGTGACAGTGACACATTTGTCAGTAATGTGGCTCTGATGAAATGCAGTCCTCTATACATTGATACATATGATATATTGATACATTCATACATTGATACACTGATACATTGATACACAGCGGTGGTACTAAAATTGTCATATAAGGATAGAGAGCAGAGAGAGATAGAAAGAGAGAGGAGAGAGGGAGTAAAAGTACAAGTCACCCAGTAAAATACTACTTGAGTAAAAGTTTTAAAGTATTTGGTTTTTAAAGAAAAGTATTTATTCAGACCACCAACAAATTCATTAAAAAACTTTTGTTATTGACCAAATACTTATTTTCCACCATAATTTGCAAATAAATTCATTAAAATCCTACAATGTGATTTTCTGGATTTTTTCTCATTTTGTCTGTCATAGTTGAAGGGTACCTATAAGAGAGAAATTACAGGAGAGAGGGATCTTTTTAAGTGGGAGAACTTGCACAATTAGTGGCTGACTAAATACATTTTGCCCCTGTAAATATACTTAAGTATCAAAAGTAAATGTATAAATCTTTTCAAATTCCTTATATTAGGTCATCAGAATTAGAATGATAAATACAAGTCCTCCAGATCAAGAGGCAGTAGGGATGACCAGGGATGGTCTCTGTTTAGTGAGTCCTCCAGATCAGAGGCAGTAGGAGACGAGAGAAGGGATGTTCTCTGTTTAAGTAATTCCTCCAGATCAGAGGGCCCAGTCCGATGACCAGGGATGTTCTCTGTTTATGAGTCCTCCAGATCAGAGACAAATAGGGATGACCAGGGATGTTCTCTGTTTAGAGAGTCTTCCAGATCAGAGGCAGTAGGGATGACCAGGGATGTTCTCTGTTTAGTGAGTCCTCCAGATTAGAGGCAGTAAGGATGACCAGGGATGTTCTCTGTGGAGAATAGAGAGAGGAGAGGATAGAGAGAGAGAGGAGGATAGAGAGAGAGGAGAGGGATGATGAGAGAGAGAGAGGGAGGATAGAGAGAGGAGAGGGAGGATAGAGAGAGGAGAGGGAGGATAGAGAGAGAGGAGAGGGATAGAGAGAGGAGAGGGAGAATGAGAGGGAGAGGGAGGATAGAGAGAGGAGAGGGAGGATAGAGAGAGGAGAGGGATGATAGAGAGAGGAGAGGGAGGATAGAGAGAGGAGAGGGAGGATAGAGAGAGGAGAGGGAGGATAGAGAGAGAGGAGAGGGATGATAGAGAGAGGAGAGGGAGGATAGAGAGAGGAGAGGGAGGATAGAGAGAGGAGAGGGAGAATAGAGAGAGAGGGAGAGGGAGAGGGAGGGATAGAGAGAGAGAGAGAGAATAGAGAGAGAGGAGAGGGAGAATAGAGGAGAGTAGAGAGAGGGAGGATAGAGAGAGGAGAGGGAGAATAGAGAGAGAGGAGAGGGAGGATAGAGAGAGTAAAAATATATCGAAATGTTTAGCTTACGGGTTTAGGGTTAAAGGTTAGGGACTGAGTTGTGTGTGTGTGTGTGTGTGTGTGTGTGTCCTGTGTGTGTGTGTGTGTGTGTGTGTCCGAAAGTGTGGTGTGTGTGGGGTGTGTTTGTGGTGTGTGTGTGTGGGTGTGCACTTAGGCATTGGTCTGAGTGGGGAGGGTGAAAACTGAAAAGTAGCTGCTATTGTAGAGAGGTTTGGGAACTCTCTTTCTTATTGGTTAATTAACTGTGATGTCACCAGGCAGAACTCTCTGAAACAGGCTGAATCTTTCTTTCAAAAAGCTCTTACACAAAGAGAGAGGATCAGAATTTTCATAATTTCACAATATCACAGTGTTGAAATATATATAAAACATAGAGAGAGGAGAGGGAGGATAGAGAGAGAGGAGAGGGAGGATAGAGAGAGAGAGAGGGAGGATAGAGAGAGAGAGAGGGAGGATAGAGAGAGGAGAGGGAGAATAGAGAGAGAGGAGAGGGAGGATAGAGAGAGGAGAGGGAGGATAGAGAGAGGAGAGGGAGGATAGAGAGAGAGGATAGGGAGGATAGAGAGAGGAGAGGGAGGATAGAGAGAGGAGAGGGAGGATAGAGAGAGGAGAGGGAGGATAGAGAGAGGAGAGGGAGAACACAGATTGGATGGTGGTCCTGATTCTGCACACACAAATACAAAAGACACTAAAACATGCATGCAAACACACACACGCACACACACACACACACACACACACACACACACAGGAATATGAATATCGACACACACACACACACACACACACACACACACACACACACACACACACACACACACACACACACACACACACACACAGGAATATGAATATCGACACACACACACACACACACACACACACACACACACACACACACAGGAATATGAATATCGACACACACACACACACACACACACACACACACACACACACACACACACACACACACACACAGGAATATGAATATCGACACACACACACATGCTGTTTATACCAGAGTCTTATATGTGTCCATTGTCTTAATCTTGTCCAGATTTTGATTGTGCCCACATTGTCCTAACAGATGTCGATGATTAAAAGACTAATTGTGATCCGATCTCCCTGACCCGCCTCCGGAGGCAGTCAGCCAATCATTGTGTCTGGACATCTTACACGTGTGTAGTTGGTATACAGAGGGACCAAGAGATCCGCTTACAGAGCGGACACAGTCGACGAATATTAGAGACATTTTAATACCATGTGTAATTATAACATATTTTAGAAAATGTGGGCACAATCAGAATGCGGACAAGATCAGGACTAAGGATGCATGTTAGCGCCAAGTATAAATGAGGCTAAACAGAGACACACTGGTAACTACATTCATCAAGAAATGGTAGAGAATGGATTTGACATCAATAAAAGAAAACAACGGAGTAAATTCCTACTCCTACGTATTCCTACATTAGTTAATGATGCATTAGGGACATTTCAGCACGAAGGCAATGTTGATTAAACCCTGTGTTTCTGTGTGAAGCATGCAGACAGAACAAACACTGAACGATGAGCGAAATGAACGAGGCCCAAAGGGGGACTTCAGAGAAAAGCAGCAAACTGGGACATTCTGATCCCCCCCCAGGTGACCAGGGTTTGTTTGAATTAATACCTGAGTCAGTAGGGGAATCCGACGAGTTTGTTCAGGGCGACAACGACGTAAAACGTCTCCCCGAGGAGATGTTTGAAACCCCCTTATCGAAACCCCCTTATCGAAACCCCCTTATCGACAAGGAGCTCAAAAAGTATTGTGACAGTGACACATTTGTTGTTGTTGTTGTGGCTCTGATACATTGATACATTGATACATTCATACATTGGTGCTGTGAAGAGATAATGGAGTTGGCCCCACTACCCTGGTGCTGTGTGAATAATGGAGTAAGACCCCTCCCCGGTGCTGTGTGTAAAAGTTTTAAAGATTTGGTTTTAAAGAAAAGTATTTATTCAGCCACCAACAAATTCATTAAAAAACTTTTGTTATTGACCAAATACTTATTTTCCACCATAATTTGCAAATAAATTCATTAAAAATCCTACAATGTGATTTTTTCTGGATTTTTTTCTCATTTTGTCTGTCATGGTTGAAGTGTACCTATGATGAAAATTACAGGCCTCTCTCCCTTTTTAAGTGGGAGAACTTGCACAATTGGTGGCTGACTAAATACTTTTTGCCCCACTGTAAATATACTCAAGATTAAAAGTATAAATCAGTATCAGTATTTAAAGTATAAATCATTTCAAATTCCTTATATTAGGTGCAGAATTACATATGGGGTTGACAAGTCTTCCAGATCAGAGGCAGTAGGGATGACCAGGGATGTTCTCTGTTTAGTGAGTCCTCCAGATCCCCAGTAGGGATGACCAGGGATGTTCTCTGTTTAGTGAGTCCTCCAGATTAGAGGATAATGGATGACCAGGGATGTTCTCTGTTTAGTGAGTCCTCCAGATCAGAGGCAGTAGGGATGACCAGGGATGTTCTCTGTTTAGTGAGTCTGTCAGATCAGAGGCAGTAGGGATGACCAGGGATGTTCTCTGTTTAGTGAGTCACAGATCAGAGGCAGTAGGGATGACCAGGGATGTTCTCTGTTTAGTGAGTCCTCCAGATCAGAGGCAGTAGGGATGACCAGGGATGTTCTCTGTTTAGTGAGTCCTTCAGATCAGAGGCGATGGGGATGACCAGGGATGTTCTCTGTTTAGTGAGTCCTCAGATCAGAGGGCAGTAGGGATGACCAGGGATGTTCTCTGTTTAGTGAGTCCTCAGATCAGAGGCAGTAGGATGACCAGGGATGTTCTCTGTTTAGTGAGTCGGAGATCAGAGGCCGTAGGGATGACCAGGGATGTTCTCTGAGTGAGTCCTCCAGATCAGAGGCAGTAGGGATGACCAGGATGTTCTCTGTTTAGTGAGTCTGTCAGATCAGAGGCAGTAGGGATGACCCGGGATGTTCTCTGTTTAGTGAGTCCTCCAGATCAGAGGCAGTAGGGATGACCAGGGATGTTCTCTGTTTAGTGAGTCCTCCAGATCAGAGGCAGTAGGGATGACCAGCGATGGTTTAGTGAGTCCTCAGATCGGAGACAGTAGATGACCAGTGATGTTCTCTGTTTAGTGAGTCCTTCAGGATCAGAGGCAGTAGGGATGACCAGGGATGTTCTCTGTTTAGTGAGTCCTCAGATCAGAGGCAGTAGGGATGACCAGGGATGTTCTCTGTTTAGTGAGTCCTCCAGATCAGAGGCAGTAGGGATGACCAGGGATGTTCTCTGTTTAGTGAGTCTGTCAGATCAGAGGCAGTAGGGATGACCAGGGATGTTCTCTGTTTAGTGAGTCCTCCAGATCAGAGGCAGTAGGGATGACCAGGGATGTTCTCTGTTTAGGAGTCTGTCAGATCAGAGGCAGTAGGGATGACCAGGGATGTTCTCTGTTTAGGGAGTCCTCCAGATCAGAAGCAGTAGGGATGACCAGGGGTGTTCTCTGCCTTGATAAGTGCGTGCATTGGACAATTTTCTGTCATGCTAATCAAAATATAACGAGTTCTTTTGGGTGTCGGAAAAATGTATGGAGTAAAAAGTACATAATTTTCTTTTGGAATGTAGTGAAGTAAAAATATATATAAATGTTTGAGCTTACGGGTCTAGGGTTAAAGGTTAGGGACTGAGTTGTGTGTGTGTGTGTGTGTGTGTGTGTGTGTGTGTGTGCAGTGGTGGTGTGTGTGTGTGTGTGTGTGTGTGTGGTGTGTGAGGTGTGTGGGGAGGTGTGTGAGTGGTGTGTGTGTGTGTGTGTGTGTGTGTGTGTGTGTGTGTGTGTGTGTGTGTGTGGGGTGTGTGTTTGTGGTGTGAGTGGAGGAGTGTGTGGAGTGTGGAGTGTGTGCGGGGGGAGTGTGTGTGTGTGTGTAGAGGAGGTGTGGGGAGTGTGTGTGTGAGTGTGTGTGTGTGTGTGTGTGTGGTGCACTTGGGAGTGGTCTGTGAGTGGGGAGGGTGAAAACTGAAAACTAGCTGCTATTGGCAGAGAGGTTTGGAACTCTCTTTCTTATTGGTTAATTAACTGTGATGTCACCAGGCCAGAACTCAAAACAGGCTGAATATTTCTTTTCAAAAAGCTCTTACACAAAAAGGACATCATCAAATTTTCATAATTTCACAATATCACAGTGTTGAAATATAGATAAAACAGGAGGAAAATCACATTTTTGAGTGAGAGAGGAGCCTTTAGGAGGCCCTGCTTTGCATGTTATCCCATGAGAAAGGCTTCTTTAAGAAAATCTGGTGCTGTGTAGAAACGGATTAAAGGTATTGTACCACCAGTTGCCTGACAAAGAAATGTTGAAAAGTGAACGACAACAAACAATGTAAAGACAAATGTCACGAGGAGAGTTTTCTCTCTCTCTTTAACAGACGGATGTGATCTGAAGACACAAGCAACGGGTCGAGTCCTCGAGGGCAGCCCTGTTAGGAGAGTACACAATAGGAACAGAGGAGGAGGAGAGCACAAAATAAGAGGTTGGTTATAAGTCAAGGAGGAGGGTGGAGGACACATGAGTTGGGATCAATTCCATTTCAACAGAAATTCATTTCATGGTCTCATAATTGAGCATTGGAATAGGAATTTCAACTTACTTCATGAATTGGGAATTGAAATGGAGACTCAGCGGAGGTGGAGAGCGGGGAGTGTCTGAGTAGAGGAGGAGAGGTGGAGGGATACTGGAGTTGAGAGCAGTGTGGATGCTGGAGTTGACCTCCCCTGGTGCTGTGGGAAAATGGGGAGGGTGCGGATAATGGAGGACCCCTCCCTGGTACGGGGAGGAGAGAGGTGCTGGTGGAAAATGGAGTTGACCCCTCCCCTGGTGCTGGTGGATAATGGAGTTGACCCCTCCCTGGTACTGGAGGATAATGGAGTTGAACACTCCCCTGGTGCTGTGGGAGGAGTTGACCCCTCCCCTGGTGCTGTGTGGATAATGGAGTTGACCCCTCCCCTGGTACTGTGTGGATAATGGAGTTGCCCCACCCCTGGTGCTATAAGGAGGATGGAGTTGACCTCCTGGTGCTGTGTGGAAAATGGAGTTGCCCCTTCTACCTGGTGCTGTGGCAATAATGGAGTTGATCCCCCCTGGTTCTGTGTGAATAATGGGATGAAATCATCAAGGAGCGGAGGATCAGAGCAGAGCTTCAGAAATGTCCAGAGGTGGAAAGGGAGAAATGAACAAGAGTTCTTGAGATAAACAGGCGGAGGAATCTTGTGGGTTTGATGTGGAATGGAAAAGTGAGGGGAGAGCGGAGGATGAGAGCGGGAGGAGGAGGAGAGGGGAGGAGGAGGCAGAGGGAGGAGAGGAGGAGGGAGAGCAGAGGAGTAGGGCGGAGGTGGAGAGGGAGGAGGAGCAGAGGAGGAGGAGAGCGGTGGAGAAGAGAGAGGAGGTGGAGAGCGGAGGAGGGAGGGGGGAGGAGGGCGGTGGAGGATAGCGGAGGTGGAGACGGAGGAGGAGGCGGAGGAGAAGAGCGGAGGTGGAGAGCGGAGGGAGGGAGAGGAGGAGGAGGCAGAGGTGGAGAGCAGGAGGTGGAGAGAGGAGGAGGGGAGGAGGAGAGCGGAGGTAGCAGAGGTGGAGAGAGGAGGGAGGAGGGAGGGCGGAGGAGAGCAGCGGTGGAGGATAGCGGAGGGTGGAGAGAGGAGGGAGGAGGCGGTGGAGGAGAGAGGAGGTGGAGAGAGGAGGGAGGAGGAGGGAGGAGGGCGGTGGAGGATAGCGGAGGTGGAGAGAGGAGGAGGGGGAGGGGAGGAGAGCGGAGGTGGAGAGAGGAGGAGGAGAGCGGAGGAGAGCAGAGGTGGAGAGGAGGAGGAGAGAGGGAGGAGAGAGGAGGGAGGAGAGCGGAGGAGTAGAGCAGAGGTGGAGAGCAGGGGTGGAGGAGAGGAGGCGGGAGGCGGTGGAGGGATAGCGGGGGAGGAGGGGGAGGGAGGAGAGAGGGAGGAGAAGAGGGGGAGGAGAGTAGAGGGAGGAGGCGGAGGGGAGGAGGGGCGGGGAGGGGAGAGGGAGGTGAAGGAGGGGAGAGGAGGAGGAGGAGAGCGGAGGATAGCGGAGGTGGAGAGCGGAGGAGGAGAGAGGAGGAGAAGAGGGGGGAGGAGAGTAGAGGAGGAGAGCGGAGAGGGCGGCGGAGGGGAGGCAGAGGAGGAGAGAGGAGGAGAGGAGGAGGAGGAGAGCAGAGGGGAGGAGGCGGGGGGAGGGAGGGGCGGAGGTGGAGGAGGCAGAGGGGAGGAGGGCGGAGGTGGAGAGGGGGGGGAGGAGGGAGGAGGGGAGAGTGGAGGAGGGAGAGAGAGGGAGGTGGAGAGGGAGGAGAGGAGGGAGAGGCGGTGGAGGATAGCGGAGGAGGAGAGCGAGCGGAGGGCGGGTGGAGGGGAGGAGAGCGGAGGGGAGGAGGCAGAGGTGGAGAGAAGAAAAGGAGGAGAGAGGAGGGGAGGAGAGGAGGAGGAGAGCGGAGGAGGAGGAGCGGGGAGGAGAGAGGGAGGAGAGCGGCGGAGGAGGGAGAGAGGGGAGGAGAGAGGGGGAGGAGAGGGGGAGGAGCGGAGGGGAGGGAGAGAGGGGAGGAGGGGAGGAGGAGAGCAGAGGTGGAGAGCGGAGGTGGAGAGAGGAGGAGGAGAGAGGAGGAGGAGAGAGGAGGAGGAGAGGAGAGGGAGGAGGAGAGAGGAGGAGGAGAGCGGAGGGTGGAGAGAGGAGGAGGAGAGCGGAGGTGGAGAGAGGAGGAGGAGAGAGGAGGAGGAGAGCGGCGGAGGAGAGAGAGGAGGAGGAGAGAGGAGGAGAGCAGGCGGAGGAGAGTAGAGGAGGAGGGCGGCGGAGGAGAGCAGAGGTGGAGAGAGGAGGAGGAGAGAGGCGGAGGGAGAGCAGAGGTGGAGAGAGGAGGAGGAGGAGTGGAGGAGGAGAGAGGAGGAGGAGAGAGAGGAGGAGGAGAGAAGAGGAGAAGAGCAGAGGGAGGAGAGCGGAGGAGGAGGAGCGGCGGAGGAGAGCAGAGGTGGAGAGAGGAGGAGGAGAGAGGAGGAGGAGAGCAGAGGAGGAGAGAGGAGGAGGAGAGCGGAGGAGGAGAGTGGAGGAGGAGAGAGGAGGTGGAGAGAGGGGGAGGAGAGCGGAGGAGGAGAGTGGAGGAGGAGAGAGGAGGAGAGTAGAGGGAGGAGAGAGGAGGAGAGAGCGGTGAGAGGATAGCGGAGGAGGAGAGCGGCGGAGGAGGAGGCAGAGGTGGAGAGAGGAGGAGGAGAGAGGAGGAGGAGAGCAGAGGAGGAGGAGAGAGAGAGGAGGAGAGAGCGGAGGAGGAGAGCGGAGGAGGAGGAGAGGAGGTGGAGAGAGAGGGAGAGCGGAGGAGGAGAGTGGAGGAGGAGAGAGAGGAGGAGAGTAGAGGAGAGAGAGAGGAGGAGGAGAGAGGGGAGGAGAGCGGAGGAGGAGGGAGTGGAGGAGGAGAGAGGAGGAGGAGGAGAGAGGAGGAGAAGAGCAGAGGAGTAGAGCGGAGGTGGAGAGAGGAGGAGGAGAGAGGAGGAGGAGAGAGGAGAGGAGGGAGAGAGGAGAGAGAGGGAGAGAGGAGGAGGGAGAGCGGAGGTGGGAGAGAGGAGGAGGAGAGCAGAGGAGAGCAGGGTGGAGAGTAGAGGAGGAGAGCGGGAGGAGGCAGAGGTGGAGGAAGTAGAGGGAGCGCGGGTGGAAGTAGAGGAGGAGAGCGGAGGAGGCAGAGGTGGAGAGGGAGGAGGAGGAGGGAGGAGGGCGGAGGTGGAGGCGGAGGAGGAGAGAGGGGGGAGGAGAGGGGAGGAGAGAGGGGGGAGAGGGAGGAGAGAGGGGGAGGGGAGCAGAGGAGGAGAGGGGGAGGAGAGGAGAGGGGAGGAGAGAGGGGGAGGAGAGAGGAGGAGAGGGGGAGGAGAGAGGAGGAGGAGGAGGAGAGAGGTGGAGGAGCGGAGGTGGAGAGCGGGAGGGAGGAGAGAGGAGGAGAAGAGAGGAGGGGGGGAGGGGGAGAGCGGAGGAGGAGGGGGAGGAGAGCTTAATAAGATGTATTTATATGAACAAATTGAAGGTGAAAGCCTTTGCTGCATTAGAGGTGGTAACACAGTTTACCTCAATAGCAGATTCAGATTCAGATTTAGTGTTTTTGACAAAAATAATGAATTTAATAAGATGTTTTATAAGATGTTTTGTATTATAATACTGAACAGTTTGTGAGGTAAGGGAGAATTAACCAAATATTGCTATAAATCCTCTGTGATGTTAAATCCTCTGTGATGTTAAATCCTCTGTTATGGATGTTAAATCCTCTGGGATGTTAAATCCCCTGTTAAAATCCTCCTCTGTGATGTTAAATCCTCTGTTAAAATCCTCTGTTATGTTAAATCCTCTGTTATGTTAAATCCTCTGTGATGTTAAATCCCCTGTGATGTTAAATCCTCTGTTATGTTAAATCCTCTGTTATGTTAAATCCCCTGTTATGTTAAATCCTCTGTTATGTTAAATCCTCTGTGATGTTAAATCCCCTGTGATGTTAAATCCTCTGTTATGTTAAATCCTCTGATGTTAAATCCCCTGGGATGTTAAATAGTGAGTTGTATATGGCCCTCTCATGTCAAATAATTACATTGGATATGTTTTATTTAGGCACAGATCTAAATGTTGTCGTAACGTTCAAGACAATAATTGTAAAGCGTGTATTAAAACCCCTGAGCTTTTCTGGGGATAGGTCAGTATGACTGCAGCTGTCAGAGAAACACTCACAATCATCTGTGCAATGGTCCTCTCATACTCTGACACGATTCTCCTACTGAACCACAAACGGCAAAAGGATGAATTGATTAAAAAAAATATATAAAAAATACAAATATTCAACACTTTGTTTCATTAGCATAAGTCAAGAGCATGTTTCTGAAAGACACATATGAGTTCTTAGGTAGGTAGGTCAAAACACAGGTTGAGTTTTTCTTTGCGTCGGTCCATCACGCACAATGTTATGACTCAAAAAATAGGGCTGGTACCGTACTGTATCACTGTGTAACCGATGGTTACGGATCAAGACTGACAAGAAAATATAATAACCGTAAAATCTATATATATATATTCATGCACACACAAACAGAATACAGCTGAAGTCGAAGTTTACATACACTTAGGTGGGAGTCTTGGCTTCAGTAGTGCACTTCACAAAATAGATGGCTTCATGAGGATGGAAAAGTTGTGAATATATTGAAACAGCATCTCAAGACATCAGTCAGGAAGTTAAAGCTTGGTCGTAAATGGGTCTTCCCAAATGGACAATGACATAATATCTTCAAAGTTGTGGCAAAATGGCTTAAGGACAACAAAGTCAAGGTATTGGAGTGGCCATCACAACTCAATTCTATAGAAAATTTATTGGTGAGACTTGAAAGATTGTGTCTTGGGCTGCAGAAATTTCACAAACCTTACATGGTCCCACCAGCTCTGTCAGGAGGAATAGGTCAGGGTGTGACTCGGGTAGGAAAAGTCTATGTTTTGTATTTCTTTGTTTTTGCCGTGTGTGTGTGTGTGTGTGTGTGGTTCCCAATCAGAGACGCCGTCTGTCCAATTTGTCTCTGATTGGGGATCTTGTTTTCTGTTTAGTGTCTGTGCAGATCTGTTCACTTTCAGCTTTGTGATTTTGTTTCAGTGTTTTTGATAATAAAGATCATGACCACTTCCCACGCTGCACTTTGGTCCACTCTTCCTTCTACCAATGAGAGCCACTACATCCCTCTGCTGTCATTCTCTCTACTATTATTCTGACATTTCACATTCTTAAAATAAAGTGGTGATCCTAACTGACCTAAAACAGGGAATTTTTACTAGGATGAAATGTCAGGAATTGTGAAAAACTGAGTTTAAATGTATTTGGCTAAGGTGTATGTAAACTTCTGACTTCAGCTGTGTATATACAAATAGTATA
Organism: Oncorhynchus masou masou; assembly: GCF_036934945.1. Lineage (NCBI taxonomy): Eukaryota > Metazoa > Chordata > Actinopteri > Salmoniformes > Salmonidae > Oncorhynchus > Oncorhynchus masou. The sequence goes on along the minus strand of NW_027009327.1, from coordinate 1,159 downwards.
TATATATATATACACACATACAGTAAATATACACATACAGTATACACTACCGTTCAAAAGTTTGGGGTTACTTAGAAATGTTCTTGTTTTTGAAAGACAAGCTCATTTTTTGTCCATTAAAATAGCATAAAATTGATCAGAAATAGAGTGTAGACATTGTTAATGACTATTGTAGCTGATTTTTAATGGAATATCTACATAGGCAAACAGAGGACCATTATCAGCAACCATCTGTTATGTACTTGAGTGAAGACCCAAAAGCGGTTTTAACAGAAAACAGAGTTCTTTTAATGAAAAAACAGGAATGGCATAGATCCTCTTCCGACGTTGTCAATGGAACAAAAGAACGTTAGTAGAGTGCAGGATGCACCTGCCAGGCAGACTCCGACAGGATAGGACAAGGTGGAAGCAAACGAGACGATAGCTTGCTTATGGCATGAAAAACACAAACAAGAATCTGACACCGAAAGTAGCAGGAACAGAGAGAGAAATAGAGACCTAATCAGAGGAAAAGAGGGAACAGGTGGGGAAAGGGTGAATGAGCTAGTTAGGGGAGATGTGGAACAGCTGGAGAAGGAGAGAAAGAGAAGGTAACCTAATAAGACCAGCAGAGAGAGACAGAGTGAAGAGAAAGGACAGGAACAGACATAATAAGACATGACACCATCACTCCTGTGTTCCAATGGCACGATGTGTTCGCTAATCCAAGTTTATAATTTTAAAAGGCTAATTGATCATTAGAAAACCCTTTTGCAATTATGTTAGCACAGCTGAAAACTGTTGTCCTGATTAAAGAAGCAATAAAACTGGCCTTCTTTAGACTAGTTGAGTATCTGGAGCGTCAGCATTTGTGGGTTCGATTACAGGCTCAAAATGGCCAGAAACAAAGTACTGTCTTCTGAAACTCATCAGTCTATTCTTGTTCTGAGAAATGAAAGGCTATTCCATGCGAGAAATTGCTTTTGCTTTTAAAATGATAAACTTGGATTAGCTAACACAGCGTGCCATTGGAACACAGGAGTGATGGTTGCTGATAATGGGCCTCTGTTCGCCTATGTAGATATTCCATTAAAAATCTGCCGTTTCCAACTACAATAGTCATTTACAACATTGACAATGTCTACACTGTATTTCTGATCTATTTGATGTTATTTTAAAT